>NW_023365749.1:196714-255580 GCF_000003815.2 Branchiostoma floridae
TTTGTCTGACCTCACACGTGGTCACCGCGTGTCCGTCTTTGCCTAACACACTTCCGCCCACCAACACCGGGGCTCTCATTCTGTTTTTCGTCCGCGGGAAGCGAGGCGCACGAGAAGTGCAAATTATGCAAATTTGAACTTATTTGCATACTCAATGAGGAAAATCTATATGTAGAGTGTTTTCCGATATATGACTCAAATACATGTAACATATGTAGTTTGTGGCAGGCGGCAGTTAAGCCCTAATTTGCATGTGAAGTGCCCTAATTCTTCTTAGTACGTATAGTAAATGATTGGGCTGTCAACATTGTGACCTGTGTAAGTTAGTGAAAGGTATAAGGAGCAAGCCTAAATTATGCAGATATCAGGTATGAGGTCTCCGAACTCTTGTTAAAATGGTTGCGCAGTGAAGGTCTGTATAAAATGTTCACATAGGTCTACCTTTCGTTTGATCTTTCACTCCCAAAAAACGGCCCGTCATAATAGAAATACAAATGGTTAAACCTGAGATTTCCGTAGTTTTCAATAACACGAGGTTTCTCTAACATTAATTGATATGAATATAACATAAAATGATAATTGTTTTGTCCGCTTCATTTTCTCCCGATGCCTGCTGTGCCACAGGAGCTGCTAGGTGCCGCAGAACAAGGTGACAGAACTACAGTTGAACGACTGTTAGCAGAGGGAGTCAGGCCTGATGCTGGTGACCCTGATAAGGTTAGATCGTATAGTGTATTTGTGCTGTCTGCTAACTTCGTCTATGTGCATAATCATTTGAACATGATCAATCATGATGTGCTGAACTCATGAGTCTAGTTTGGAATGATATCAGATGACACTCTCTACCATTCAACAATGGATGGCGAGTTTTAGCTTTTACGCGGTCATATATATTTCAACAGAAAGAAGTCTTTTCATGATCTATCCAGCGTTTTGATAATGTGCTGTACAAATTCCTATTTGTGCAATATTTTTCAAATATGATTTTAATTGTTTTTTGTGTAATTGAAAACTACTTGAAGCTTATTGAGTTAGAAACTGGACCGGACGGCCCGGAACGTCTCGCAGCGAGGTATAACAGACTGTATTGGAAGCAAAACTTCACTTGCTGGACCTCATAGAGGATAGCAAATGATGATGTCGAATCCATAAAATAATAAGTCACGAAGAAACGGTACAGGGCCTACACAACTGGGGCGGAGCTCCATTACAGAACGTTAGACATTTCAATGTAACGTTAGAGGAAATACATGTCGTTAGTTGTAGTTACGTACGGAGTAATCTCACATAAGATCCCCATCTTTAATAGTCATGCGAGACCATGTCAGAACCTATAGTTTTGTGATGACGTTTGTTACAGGGGTACACACCGCTCCACCGGGCTGTCGAGGGAGGCCACACAGAAACTGCACAAGTTTTACTCACAGCAGGGGTAGATCCTAACGTACGGGACATATTTGTAAGTAGACTCGCATAAACAAATCAATAACATTTTAGTAACTGCATTGGTGTGTTCACTAGTACTGATGTGCTAACCTGCACCTGTACACACGCTCACACAGTGACACACGCACACACACACACACACACACACACACACAATACAACAATGCTGAAACTTGATATATTGTAATGTCAGAACATGAGAAATGTGGCTGTGCCCCGTTAGCAAATGTGACGTAGGACTAACTCCCCGTTCGAACTAGCGGAGTTGTTAAAACTGGGTATTTAGCCTATTTGATCAGGGCTCTAGGGAAGGTGAGTATAATCCTCATCCTTGATGTTCATGTCAGGCCATATCAGTACCTACAGTGTTGTTATGACGTTTGTTACAGGGGACCACACCGCTCCACTTGGCTGCCAAGGGAGGTCACACAGAAACTGCACAGGTTTTACTCACAGCCGGGGCAGATCCTAATGCACGGGGCAGAGATGTAAGTAGACTCGCATAAACAAATCAATCACATTTAGTAGCTGCATTGGTGTGTTGACCAGTACTGATGTGCTAACCTGTATCTATAAACACGCTCACACAATCACACACTCACACACACACACACACACACACACACACACACACACACATACAACAATGCTGAAACTTGATACATTGGAAGTTCAGAACATGAGAAATGTGGCTGTGCCCCGTTAGGAAATGTGACGTAGGGCTAACTCCCCGTTCGAACTATCGGGGTTGGTAAAACTGGGTATTTTATAGCCTGTATGATCAGGGCTGTGAATGGCTTTATTGAGAGACAAACTCAGAGTCTAACACTAGCAGCCCAGGGGCTGAATTGTTGTTAGACTTTACATACACAATGTTAAACTTGGCATACATAATACAAATCAGCCAACGATCTGGTATACAAAATAATCTGGCATACAATAGAATAAAATATCATAATCGAATTGGTAAAAGGCAAGCTAGATAAAAACAGCTCTAATTCGAGAGGACTGGTTTGAGAAAGACGTTCACACAATTAACCATTAATTATAAAGTGGCAACAGTAGGCTTTGGTACAGTCATGAATCGTTCAACAGTCGGGTCATGTGGGGAATAGCACTGTTTCTGTAGCGCTCAGTTCTGCAACGTTGCAAGTTCAGTTTCGTAGATGAACGAGTTGACCGACTGCTGATGTTCCCTCGCATGTCAGGCAGGAAGTGACGGTACAGTTCTGAGGGCTCTAGGGAAACTGAGTATGATCCTCATTCTTAATGTTCATGTCAGACCATGTCAGTACCTACAGTGTCGTTATGAAAGCTCCCATCATATTACCATTTTGAATGTTCATGTCAGGCTATGTCAGTACCTACGGTGTTGAATTTTTCTTTAAATAAGAGATAGTTCCACTGCCATGTATGTTCGAGTTACGATGCATTGTACTTGTTACAACGATCGCGGATAAATATCTAAAGTTTTATCATTCACTCCCCATAGGCCCAGCCATATACATTGCAACAAAGAAGTCGCTTCATGTTCTATCCAGCGTTTAATGATGGTACAAATACCTATCTGTACAGTATTTTTGAATATATTTTTGATGATCACTGGTATTGCAAACTACTTGATTTTCTCCATTAAATAATGCAGCCACACAAGTCACAAAGAAAGGTTACAGGACCCAGACACCTGGGGCGGAGCTCTCGTACAGAACGTTATACATTTCAATGTAACGTTAGAGAAAATACATGTCGTTAGTTGTTGACTGACTTTTCTTACGTTACAGAGAAATCTCAGATAACATCGCCATTTTCAATGTTCATGTCAGACCATGTCATTACCTACAGTGTTGTTATGACGTTTGTTACAGGAGGACACACCGCTCCACCGGGCTGCCCTAAGAGGTCACACAGAAACTGTACAAGTTTTACTCACAGCCGGGGCATATCCTAACGCACGGGAAGAATTCGTAAGTAGACTCGAGTAAAGAAATCAATAACATTTTTAGCAGCTGCATTGGTGTGTTGACTTGTACTGAAGTGCTAAATGATCAGGGCTCTAGGGAAACTGAATATGATCCCCATCCTAAATGTTCATGTCAGACCATGTCAGTACCTACAGTGTTGTGATGACGTTTGTTACAGGGGGACACACCGCTCCACCGGGCTGCCAAGGAGGGCCACACAGAAACTGCACAAGTTTTACTCACAGCCGGGGCAGATCTTAACGCACGGGACAAAAATGTAAGTAGACTCGCGTAAACAAATCAATAACATTTTTAGTAGCTGCATTGGTGTGTTGACTAGTACTGATGTGCTATTTGATCAGGGCTCTTGGGAAACTGAGTATGATCCCCATCCTTAATGTTCATGTCAGACCATGTCGGTACCTACAGTGTTGTTATGACGTTTGTTACAGGGGGACACACCGCTCCACCCGGCTGTCCGGGGAGGTCACACAGAAACTGCACAAGTTTTACTCACAGCCGGGGCAGATCCTAACGCACGGAACAGCGTTGTAAGTAGGGTCGCGTAAACAAATCAATAACATTTTTAGTAGCTGCATTGGTGTGTTGACTAGTACTGATGTGCTATATGATCAGGGCTCTAGGAAACTGAGTATGATCCCCACCCTTAATGTTTATGTCAGTCCATGTCAGTACCTACAGTGTCCTTATGACGTTTGTTACAGGGGTTCACACCGCTTCACTTTGCTGCCAAGGGAGGTCACACAGAAACTGTACAAGTTTTACTCACAGCCGGAGCAGATCCTAACGCACGGGGCATAATTGTAAGTAGACTCGAATAAACAAATCAATAACATTTTTAGTAGCTGCATTGGTGTGTTGACTAGTACTGATGTGCTATATGATCAGGGCTCTAGGAAACTGAGTATGATCCTCATCCTTAATGTTCATGTCAGGCCATGTCATTGCCTACAGTGTTGTTATGACGTTTATTACAGGGGTGGACACCGCTCCACTGGGCTGTCATGAAAGGTCGCACAGAAACTGCACAAGTTTTACTCACAGCCGGGGCAGATCCTAACGCACGGGACGAAAATGTAAGTAGACTCGCATAAACAAATTGATAACATTTTTAGTAGCTGCATTGGTGTGGACTAGTACTGATGTTCTATATGATCAGGGCTCTAGGGAAACTGAATATGATCTCCATCCTTAATGTTCATGTCAGACCATGTCAGTACCTACAGTGTTGTTATGACGTTTGTTACAGGGGGAAACACCGCTCCACTGGGCTTCCGAGGGAGGCCACACAGAAACTGCACAAGTTTTACTCACAGCCGGGGCAGATCCTAACGCACAGAACGGAAGTGTAAGTAGACTCGCATAAACAAATCAGTAACACCAGTAGTAGCTGTATTGGTGTGTTGACTAGTACTGATGTGCTATATGATCAGGGCTCTAGGGAAACTAAATATGATCCTCATCCTTAATGTTCATGTCAGACGATGTCAGTACCTACAGTGTTGTTATGGCGTTTGTTACAGGGGTTAACACCGCTCCACTGGGCTGCCGAGAAAAGCCACACAGAAACTGTACAGGTTTTACTCACAGCCGGGGCAGATCCTAACGCACAGGACGAAGATGTAAGTAGACTCGCATAAACAAATCAATAACATTTTTAGTAGCTACATTGGTGTGTTGACTAGTACTGATGTGCTATATGATCAGGGCTCTAGGGAAAATGAATATGATCCCCATCCTTAATGTTCATGTCAGACCATGTCAGTACCTACAGTGTTGTTATGACGTTTGTTACAGGGGAGAACACCGCTCCACTGGGCTGCCGAGAGAGGCCACACAGAAACTGCACAAGTTTTACTCATAGCCGGGGCAGATCCTAACGCACGGTTGGAAGATGTAAGTGGAATCACCATAAACTAATCAACAGCATCTCTAGTATCTACATGGATGTGTTGAGCTATGATAGCCCTTTTCTCATTCCGAGAAAATCCAAACTCACAATGCAATGCTGAAAATTGTTATATTTTATGTTCGGAACGCGACTAGTATTACTTTCGATGTGCTAATCGATACCACCCCACCCCCACCCCACACTCCACACACACTAATCTAATCGAAAGTAATACATTTTTATTTCTTCCATTGTTGGCTGTGTGGACTAGTACTAGTGTGCTAATCTATACGACCCCCCCTCCCCTCCACACACACATACACACAATTGCAAACACAGAAAATTTCCACCGGGTGAAAAAAATTTAAAAAAAAGACTCTTGTGTGCGTCGACAAAGATTAGACATCCAGATAAGCCAAATAGCAGTTACTCATTCAAGCAACTAGTTATGATCCCCCGGACGAAAGCTAGTGGATGCTACTTGAAACGTCTGACCTTTTCCTTGTATTGAATCGTTTCTGCCAGTTCATTCTAGTGGCACTGAAGAAGAGTGATGGATGTCACTCGAAGCGTCCGGAAGTAAATCTTCGTTTTTTTATCCAGTTGTGGAGATAGAATTGTATTTGAACATTGTTTACTTACTCGTAGCTCAAGCAAAGATCGGGACACATAACATACATTGTATCAATTTAATTGCACCTTCTATGCACAAATGAAGAGAAATTGCACGTGCCATGGAAATGTGTTCCGCCAAAAAATCTATGTTGTATGCAGTTGATCGAAACGCTATGTTTTCCCGGTGAAATCTTTCGTAAAATCTTTTTTAGCTATGATGCCGTTTACTGTAATATTTCACTTTTTCACTTTAGCGAACATGTTACTCCCTATAGGGCAACACGCCTCTCCATGCGGCGGCTAATGGGGACAATCTTCTGTGTGTATTAGAGCTTCTGAAGGCTGGAGCTGACAGCAGCATCAGGAACAATGTGAGTGTGATGAGGAACTTGCCTCCATCTGCATGGGATGGCTATGTGAATGTCATCCATTGGTAACTAAATGCGTATCGCTGCATGTCTGTAATGATCGTTTTCAGTAGCACAATCGTAAAGTGGTATCCTGGGTACCATCGACTCGATCACTATCCATGGATGTTTATAATAGTACGCGCATCACTAATAGTCATTGGGCCAGGACCCCAAATTTCACATATCATTACCCTCCGGGATGGCAAATTCTCCTTGTTATTTTTAATAGTAGAAGGCCAGTGGAATGTATTTTGATGTGATAGCCATTCATTCTGGTATGGTAGCTTTCTACCAGCTATCAGCCTTCAAAACTATCATCATCTAAATGATCTGAAAAAAAGGGGGAAGGGCCAGAAAATTAAACCTTAATATTTTTCCATGACAATTCACAGGCTAGAAGAACCTGCTAAGAGGATCATAAAGATATCAATTGATTTTCGATATCATGATTCAACACAAAATCATGACCACCTAAAATGACATTTTAGTGACTTTTCCTCTGGCCCATGGACTATGATAGATCAAAAATTATAAAAGAACTGCGGGCATGAACTCACACACGGGGATGGTACACAGTTATTCTAAAGTGGTCGAAAAAGTTAATGCTATATGTATTACCTGGATACAATCAATTATGGAAACTATAAAGATATCAAAATAAAATGAATAAAGTCAACAGGAGATTCCTCTACATACCAGAGACTACGAATGGGGGACATTGTTGCATTAAATGCCTCTGCTTTATACACAGGGCGGAGAAACGGCAGAAAGAGTGTCTGGCCAGGCGTCTCAACTGTTTGTGTCTAAGGTTTTCCAGCAATACAAAGTAAGGCCAAGAACAAATACCTTGTACATAATTTCTATTCTTAGAAAAAATCTATCATTCTGTGATTTGAAATACATTTAACTATTAAAGATGCTAATACTGTATATACCCTACGTTTCTGCAGGGTAAGAAACTTTGGTTAGTGAAGAGGAGAGTGGCGGCGGATGTCAAACAAGTGACGTTTGTAGTGACATTGCTATAATTGTTATAGGTGGATGGTGGTAAGCTCAAAATACAGGTGTCTCTGTAAGTATTTCCACAACTGTGTAAGGCAGTGATAGTTACAAACGATACTTTGTAGGATTTTGTCATGATGTTGTCCTGTTATGTGACCATGAATAGCTAGAGGATAAAGTTAATTTGGATCATTAAAAACGAAATCAATGGGTCATTGTAGAAAGCATAAGGAAAATGGGTAAGGAAGTAAGTATAGATAGTTCATACCTAAATCACACAGTATCTTCAATATTTGTGATTCCCTTGTTCATTTTATCCAGACATCACCCCTCACATCCCCTTACTCACAGAAAGAGTGGGGTTGAGATGGAGGGACCTGGCCGGCCGGCTGGGCTTCTCTACAGACGACATAGATGGGATTGTCGCTGGGGTCCGTAACCATGACGACCAGTCCTGCTGCACGGCCATGTTGGGACAGTGGCAGCAGCGGAGGGAAGGCGAGGGGATCTTGAAACTGCAGGTCATGGAGGGAATTCTGTCTGACATGGGTCTGGAAGACATAGTTCATGTAATTCATGAACGACAAGGTACTTCAAAGTGTTCAAGTTCAAAATGGCATGCAGATCGGGGTAAAAAATGCATGAACTACAATCACCAAAGTATTGTAAGTTGCTATAGGGAAGGGGCAGGTATTGTAGCATGTTTTTGCCAGTTCGAGCATTCAGAAAATAAAGATATTCAAGAAGAATTGTAATAATTAAAACAGCATTTTTCTGCTTTCATCTGCTTTATGGTTCCTTTAATTTGCCAATTTGACTGACCGTTGAACGGTCTATTTGCTATGTTTGTGTCGGTAACATTGTTGTTTTTACTCATCTTTCAACAGATCGTCTTGTTGCGGGGCTAAAAGCATTGATGAAGACGCAAGAATTCATAACCGACAACATGGATAAAGACACTATAGTCAGGTTCACGGAAATGAGAGGGCGCTCAGTCAAACAGGTGCACTTCTTTTGATGTGACGCTCGGCCATTGATGCGTGACTGTAAACTACAGTGGGGAAAAATATAACGTTGAACTTCCTAATGCTAGAATTGTGATAATGTTGAACTTATGTCATACAACCAGTCCAACAGGTTTCTGTGTGTATCTGGGTGTGCCCAGTAAATGGTTTATCTTGTTATGCTATTTTGTTATGGATTTCTTAATCTCTGGCAGTGTATAAGGTCAAAAAATTGACTTTTGGCAAAAGGTTAATATTGTTACATTGTACAAAGTTCACTTTTCCGGGGAAAAACTTGATATCGGGGTCATTTAAACCCATAGCTCAGTAGCGCTTGCATGTGAAAGTGCAACGTTAGAAACCTGACATGACAAATCAAAAGTCTCTTATTCTACCTTTCGTCAGAAGTATCTATTACTTGTCAATTCATTGGAAACATCTACTTTTGAAAATAAAAAGAAGTCAAAAACCGCAATGACTGTCACTGTGATAGGCACGGTCAAGTGACTGGAAATAATCATTTAGCTTAACTGAATATCTGAGGTTTCTCTGTGTATCTGGGTGTGCCCAGTGAAGGGTTTATCTTGTTATGCCATTTTGTTATGGATTTCTTAATTTCTGGCAGTTTATAAGGTCCACAAATTGACTTTTGCCAAAAGGTTCCTATTGTTACATTGTACAAAGTTTACTTTTCCGGGGAAAAACTGGATAGTGTCATTTAAACTCATAGCACGGTAACCTGATCACCCTTAGATAGATCCGTCATCTTGTTGCTGACAAACGGGACTGGAAGAAACTTACAGTCGCCTGCGTAGCTTCTGACCAACGATGATGATGTTTTGTTGTGTAATTACTTCACCGATACTGAACTTCCTTACAGGCATCGTCTTCAGAACTACTAGTACTGATGAATGAGTTGGTAGATTGCATCAAAACACCAGAAGACTATGACTACCTTTTGCAGTTACTGGAAGAAAGTGGGCAACATTACCTTTCGAAGGAAATTAAAACCTTTGAACCAGTGAGTATTCTACCATCGTTGTGAAAATCAAAACGGTATAAATGTTGATGAAAGTTATACATCCTGGTCAACGATCTTTAGCTATATTATTGACTGACATAGTGACAACTGAACATATCCAAAAAGGTAAATATGTATAAATGTAAGATGTAAGAATGTTTCATATTACACGCGAGTGTCTTAATGTAAATTATCGCTGCAAATAGTTTGTGGACATGATTCAGAAATCACTAAAGTTTCGTTGTTTTTTTCGCAGAAGACAAGTCATAAGAAGCCTAAAGTAGGACCACTCAAGAGACTTCCACATCACAGAGCAACGATTGAAGCTGATGAATCAATAGCTAAAGGTATATATGGCTAAAAAAAACTCGGCCGGATAGATTTCTCTTAGTGGTCAATGACAATTCTTCTGAATCCTTTGCAGCTTAGATTCCAACAAAATGACATGTGATTTATCATGTTGTGGGTTTGTAATAATTTTTTTAAAAACACAAACTAGGTGAGGACTGAACTCTACACACATACATGTACACATGTAATAAAACTTAGTTACGTTTCCATTAAGGGGCTGACGACGTATCGGAAACAAAGCCATTTTCTCTAGATGTTACGCCTATTGTTCATAGCCAAATTGTACTCGTTCCTTGCAGAAAAGAGCACAGCTAATATCACCACACCTTCAAGCACAATGGCACAGAGCGAGTCTTCTAATAGGACACAGATCGTGAGTTCGAAGCAAAGAGTCAAATTAATGTTCGTTGGACAAACTGGGTCTGGCAAGACAAGTCTTTGCCTGACAATGATTGGTGGAGAGGCCCACATAGAGGACGAGTCAGACAGAACAATAGGGGTGGACATCAGGTCGTACATCGATCAAACACATGGTGTAGAGTACAAAATCTATGACTTTGGCGGCCATGACGTGTATCATTACACACATCGTTTCTTCCTGACACACCTGGGGCTGTATCTGCTGTGTGTTGACCTACCGGGCTACAGGTCAGGGGAGTTCCAGGAGCGGGTAGGCAAGTGGATGACATCCATCTCTTCCCACGTGACAAAACCATCCCTGCTTGTTGTGGGGACGAAACGTGATGAAGGTGACGTCATGGAGAAGATTGCATTGTTGGAGAGGGATATCAAGTCCGCCGAGACAGCAGTCAGGCAGGCGCTGGAGAAGGAGGTCAGCAGATGCCAGGAAACTCTTGACAGCCGAGAGCAAGGTCTAAGTCTTCGTGGGAAAGATGATCACTTTGTCGGCTTGTCACGTGAAGAAGTACTGGACAAGCAAACGTCGCTGCAGAAGCTACTGGATTGCCGCCCTGGAAACCTAATTGACGTCCACATCGTACCAGTGAGCAGTAAGAGTAATGAAGGAATAGATGTACTTAGGCGGAAAATGGCGGAGATTGTGCAAGAGCGCATCGGTGTGTCCAGCAGTCGGCAGCTGCCACAATCTTGGTCTGAGTTTGATAACCTTATCAAACAGGAGACATCCAAATCTTACCTGGACCTCACAGAGTGCAAACGACGAGGAAGTGATGTTGGGATGGACAACACTGATGTGCTGAATGCTCTGGAGTATCTTCATGTAACGGGGGAGATCCTCTTCTACAGGCACATCCGGGGTATGGAGGATAAGGTGTTTCAGGACCCCGGCATCATTCTGAAGCTTTTAAAGCAACTGTTTCGACATGACATGGCCCAGCATCTACAGAAGGCAGAAAAGTTAATGCCCACGGACAGGCAGAAGTTTCTGGAGGAAGGTGTTGTTAGTAAAGAGTTCGTTGACGCTGTTCTACCAAAGGAGGCAGAATCGTTCCAGCTTCTCCTGCCACTGATGAAACACTTCGGCCTCTGCTTCAAGAGAACTGTCACCATGATGGCTAATCTTCCCAATGCCAATGAAGGCGAGATAGCTGCACATTGGTCTGACACTGTTCAAGAAGGTACAAAGGAGGTCAAGTTAACAATGAAGTCACTCGATGTCAACAGCGGACACCCGATTGGGTTAGGAGAGTCTCTTGCCTGCCGCATGATACTGATGAGTGAGGAAGGGCGGCGCCTTGTGAAGAGGAATGCTGTTATAAACAGAATGGGAATGATGGATGTGATGTACCGCCGTTTAGATAACGAGGAAGAGAAGCGAACACAAGAAGTGCGAACCTCCGACAAGATAGTGGACGAGATCTACCTTCGCGCTGACAACAAGGAAGCCTGGCGGGGGATGAAGGAGTTGGTGAAGAAGATCAAGCCTTGTCTAGAAGAATATCAAGCAAGACTGAGCGAAGATCGCGTAACTGTAACAGGAGACAAGGAGGTAGAATCTATCCCTCTGGAGGCTTTACATAAGCATACTGGGGAGGACTTGGACAGGATTTTCCTTGGAGAGTGGGCAGAGCCTACATGGCAGCCAGGTGTATCCGGTGCTGACAAGATGAACAAGTACATGATAGGTAAGGATGGTTTGTTTCTTTTAAGGCAATAGACCGCTCAAAGCGTAGAGACTTTAATAGTAGTATAAGACAGATACACAGACATGCAAACATTTGGCGCACCTACACCAATATTTTTAAAGGTTGCTGCAGTAAAGTTTGACCAATTGGGATCAGTCCACTTTGGCTGATGTAAAAGATGAATATATCCACACTTCGAACTTTCATGGTCTAAAATGATTAGTCACTAAAACGTTGCTGCAATAAGCAGGACTCACATTATGGTTATGTTCTCCCACAGACAATGGTCTGTATGACGTAAGTTCCAAACTCGGATACAGTTGGAGCCGTCTAGCATCTGATCTCAACCTGACAAGAATGGAGATTAACCAGATTGAGAACAACCGCGGACTGACCAGAAACACCCAGCGGGCATTCCGGGCGCTGAAGCAGTGGAGGAAGAAGTCTGGACATGGACCTCTGCACTACCTCCCTCAGCTGGTAGGGGCTCTGAAGAACATGGAGGAACTCAGCCTGGATGGGGATGTTACGGCTTTTCTACAGGTTTGTACATTCATGCCTTCTCAGTAGCAATAGATTGTATTTCTTTGCATTTTTCCTTCTACTGTAAAGATCAGTTAAGCAACCATGATGCAAGTTTTATTATTTATAACAAGCATTTTAGGTTGGTTGATCCTTGTTAGCAACACCATAGTACTTCAGCTCTATCGTGTAGAGTTATCATAATGCTTTTTTTTAAACCTGGCAATATCAAACTTCATTGCTTTGGTTTTCATCTCACTCCTATTACTAACTGTATTAAATCCTGTTCACCTATACAGTGTTGATACAGTTATCAAATTTCGACATGACCAAAAATACGAACAACGGACAAATAAGTTCTTCTTTTAAATATTTTGGATTGTAATCTCCATGTGCTTGTTCCATGGACACAGGAATATCGTCACAACTTGCCCCAGGTGACTGTCAGTCCTGAGGAGCACATGGATATTCAAGGGGTGTTCAAATGGTAAGGTTTCTTATTGAATTGTTTTTGTGATGTTCATTATAATTATATGACGATAATACATATGCGTTTTTCATTCTATAACACTATTGATATATATATATATATATATATATATATATATATCACATACCATAATGTGGCCATAGATTATATTTCGTTGCAAGCAAAGAATCTTGGTGAGAAGTATTTTACATTCTCCCAACTTTCATTAACAGGTCGCTGCCTCACGAGGGCAAGTTTTACTGCCAGAACTCGGATCTCCACGTCATCACCCCCTACCCCCTGTACGTGACTAGTCGGAGCTGGTCTGCAGAACCGTGGAAGTACGAGTCAGACTGGGTACCTGTGGGGCCGCTGGTCCACTTCCAGTTCCGCTCTGACGATGCCACAGAGCCATTGGAGATTGACCAGTCAGATCAGTCAGATTATTCAGATCAGTCAGATCAGTCAGATCAGTCAGATCGGTCAGATCAGTTAGATCGGTCAGATCAGTTAGATCAGTTAGATCAGTCAGATCAGTTAGATCTCTGGTCTGCAGAACCGTGGAGGTACGGGTCAGACTGGGTACCTGCGGGGCCGCTGTTCCACTTCCAGTTCCGCGCTGACGATGCCACAGAGCCAGTGGAGATTGACTTCCCTCACATTGTCGAATTGACAGGTACAGAAGCTCTAAAACTCAATCATATCACTTTTAACAGTTCTCAGCTCTAACATCACTCTATGACTTAGGTGATAGGATGCTGGTGCACTATCACATGTTATTATTCAATATCATTATTGTTATTATCATTGCAAAGTGTATTGTACTTTTCATGCTTCATTGTTGAAATAAGTTACTAATTTATGTACAGTGTCAAAATGAAATTGTCTTTGTCATAAAGCAATAACAAAAACTACCAACCAGGACTTAACATTGATGTCTGGCTAAGGCAATAAAACATACATTCCAAACCAACTTATTCTTGAATTTAAAAAAATCCAACAGATGTTGATGTGAAGGTGGCCTGCATGAATGATCGCCATAAGCACAAACTCCTCCCTGCTGAACAAGTCAAGCCCGGACATGTCACCGCTCTCTTGAGGAGAGACGCCCGGGTTGGTCCTGTGGGCAGGAGACGTGCGGTCTGCGCAGCTCTTAACATAGGTGTGTAGATACGTCGATGAAATTAGACATCCAGGTAATGAGGCCAAGGCCATAAATCAGTTACTCAAGCAACTGGATATGATTTTGGAATTTTCTTGAATAACTGTTATCTTGAGTAGGTCTCAAGCTTATACCTTTACATGAACATCGCTATGCATACTAGAAGAAACATTCAGTAACAATATGGATTTGTAAACTAAGTGAGCTGTAATTGTCACTTAAGACGCAACGATTACAGGGTAGGTAAGACATGAATCAGCATGTACTTTGTCACCACCAAATGTAGAAGATGCCAGGTATGGACCCCCACACGACCTGAAGGCTCTAGAAGAGACACTGGCTACCATGGAGCAGCCTGATCTATCCAAGACTGTGCGCAGGATGTTTGTGGTAAATCTGCTTCTAAATATTTGTCATGACATATATTGACTTATCCAATGACTAAATTGTCAGTAGTCATTCTTTTTTTTTTAGATAAGGCCATTTTCACAGCTACCTATTGTGAACAATTATTATCCAATCTTCAAAACATAAGTGCTATTTGACAAAGGATTGTTGTTGTTGATACTATTGATTGTTAACTTAAACTATTCATTATTACCATTTCAGGACCATATTTCGTCAATGGAAGAGATGGACGTGCAATCTGATGTTGCCACTAACCAGGAAGGAAACATAAATTTGTAAGTTTTCATATCTGTATAATTCACATACATCATGTGAAGAGAAATTCACGTTTGGTTATTTCCATCAAATGATAATCACATGAACATAAATTGTTTTTGTTATCATGCGCTTTAGTTTTTAGCCTTTACCGAGGGCCTTTGGGAAGCTATAGTAGGAAAAACTACGACTACATTGATGGGTATTTGTCTATGAAGAAAGTCAAGTTGAAGTAAATCTTGTAATCATGTTTTCAGTTGTGTAAAACTTCCGTGCAAAGGAAAGTACATCTGCAAAGACACAGACATCGGGATCGTCACATCCTGTCCCATGACGATGACGTATCAGACAGAACCCCTGCCTGACCAATGGGAACACCAGGAGGACTGGATGCATGTCGGGCCCGTGTTTAACATCCAGTCTGACGTTCCAGAGGACGGACCTGTGGAACTCCTGCTGCCGCACATCCTGGATCTGTCAGACTGCAACATAATGGGTGCGTACTGCATAGTTGGACGAGTTCTGTGCTGTTCCTGAACAGTTTACAGAACGCTAGAGCTCAATTGCCAAATCTTTATGACTCGAATTTTGGCGCTCATTGATTCATTAATCTTTGCTCTAGCTTAGATTGCTAGTCTTGTATGCTTTCGATTACAAATCTCCGATGCCCTGTATTAAGTCGACAATAACTGTGTATTTTTCCCTTCTGTGTACAGATATCCCTGCAGAGGAGGCCAAAGTCGTTCATATTGCAGACAAGAAGGAAGAGTTGCTACCATGTGTGATCACGCCTACACACTCCATCTTCCGTCGTTGCAAGGGAAGCTTGGGGTTCAGCGCAGTGAAAAGGAAACTTGGGATGAAAACCAAAAGAAAGGGCCTCTTTGTCATGATAAAATCGCCATGGGCAAGCTACGGTGTAGATATGAAGGCCTTTATTCTCTCTCACACCAAGGTCATGATAAAAGTAAGTTTCATCAGCTATCAATATTTCTGTTGTTGTTCTACCAGCCATTAGCGACAACGTATGACATATCAAGGCTAATGATATAGATATCAATCATGAAATTAAAATTAAGCAGTTTACGGGAGGCAGCAAAATTTCACCGAGGGTATAAAGAAAAAGAAACGGCCAGGTAAAAGATACGCATCGCTAAAATGGACGTGACGGAGAGGCGGTGAATGACAACATAGGAATAGAATAGACTAGAGTAGAATAGAATAGAATAGAATAGAATAGAAAAGAATAGAATAGAATAGAATAGAATAGAATAGAATAGGATAGAATAGAATAGAATAGAATAGAATAGGAATCATCAGAAAGCGACCATTTGCCGAACAGCTTGCGTAAAGATATAGATGAGTACCATAGACATTATGTGCAGCCCCACACTTACGTAAGCCCCATGGCGGTAGGCTCATAGCCTAAAGGGGTTTAGTATGGTGCAGATGAGTTGTATGGTACAATGTAATTATGTTCTTTAATGCGTTTCTACAATAATTATTGCAGACTTTACAAGACGACCTAGGAGCCCTTTGTGAGGACGGCCAATCCTACTCCCTGTTGTACAGCAGACCCTGCAAAGTGATGCATGAGAAAACATATTGTTTGCACGTTGATATGAAGAACGGTAAAATATTGGCACACGATCCAGAGGTAGGTCGTCTTGGGACGTATTACTTCAGCAGTAACAATGCTTTTTGAAACTTCATTAGCACGTTATTAATGCAAATCACTTATAGAAAGAAACTATATACAACAACACAAAACATTCTACTGTCTACGTGTATCTTTCTTAGCCACCGAGTGGCATTCAATATGAGGACACATTGGGCGATGGTACGTACCCAGCAGAGAGGTTCGAAATCACCATCCAGAGTGGCAGCGATGGAGCTGTCATGAAACTGGACGCACGCCTCCGTCCTGCGGACCAGGATGGTGAAGATACCTGCAAGATGACCAAGTTCATAGGTGTTGTAACATTTTCTATATTTTATAAAAGCTGTTGATGGATTGAAGTGCTTCGATAAACGGAGTGAATCGAAAAACGAAATCTTACAAGATGTCATTTCTGTCCAACATCTCAGTGCACCATCCCACAGAACTGAATGATTATAGATCTAAGATGAATTTGTTCATCTCAATGAGAAACTATATAACATTTTGACCATAGAGCTACCGGGTACCATCCAACCGTCGAGCACCAGCCAACCGCCTGATACTTCAAGCCAAGGAGCTACAGCAGCAGCTTTACCCACTTCAACTCTGAACACGCTTCCGACTGGTAAGTAACCATAGCCATCACTTTCAAGGGCTTATTCATATCATTCGAGGAAAGTCTGCAGGGATCTATATCAAATGAAATCAGGTTCCATGGCCAACCCTTTAAATTTAGTTCTGGTATGTATACCTGTGATAATGTAGGTTTAAGCTTGAAGTCTCTGATGATCAACAGAAACAAACTGCAACGAATGCACCTGCAGTGTTTTACAATATATATCATGTGATATCTGGTTTTGACAATAGAACAGCCGAGCACCAGCCGACCAGCTGGTTCTTCAAAGCAAGGAGCTTCTGAACCAGATTCGACTTCCTCAACACTGGCCACGCGTCCGACTGGTAAGTGACCATCCCTTTTGAGGACGCATTCATATTATTCGAGAAAGAACCTGATATCCGATACCTGTGATAATGTAGTTTTAAGCTTAACTAAAACAGACACTAACTACGACGAATGCTCTTGCAGTTTTTACCATGTATCATGTGATATTTTGGCTTTGACTACAGAACCATCGAGCACCAGCCGACCGCCTGGTCCTTCTATTCATGGAGCTGCAGCAGTTGATTTGACTGCCTCAGTACTGGATACGCCTCCGACTGGTAAGTGACGAGCACTACCTGCGAATTTTCTGTTGCTATGTGGGGACATTAGTAGTTCAATCGTTCCTTAAAATGGAAAACATGTGCCAATGTTGCTTTAAGTCTGTGATGCAAGCAGGAACTCAACACCGTGAATGCTCTCGCGACGGAAAGACTTCCACTGGCAGAAGCTACATTTGCAAATAGATTCATATCGCTTCATCTAACTTTGTGTAACTTGCAATTCAAATAAAGTAAGATGTTGAGGCGCGCACCCATATATGCCACCTTCTTGATATGCACCACAACTTTTGTCTTATTCCATCTTTACCAAAGTGCAATGTTTTTCCTTCGCTTAGATTCGTCATAGAAGCCATCAATACATATGTTATGATAAGTACTAAGTAAGTGTCTCCACTTACGTATAACAATGAGAGGTTCTAATTTCTGTCCCAAATGAACCATCACAAACACATATGTCCTCATGAATATGAAATTCCAGTGCAGTACTTCCCATTTAAACGTCCGTACATATTCAACCCACAGGGCCCACGAAACCCCTAGTGCTGCTGATCAATGACGAGTATGGCACGAAAAAAGGCGGAATCTCAACCATCAACTACCAAGTGGCACAGGATCTGACCCAAGCCGGAGCAGACGTCTTTTGTACAGTTCTTCGTGCGTCCGAAAGAGACATGGCGAGTGCAGTGGAGGACCATGTCACACTGATCAAACCCTTCCAAGACGCAGACGACACAAGAGAACCGTCATTAGACTGGCTGGTATTTGAACACCGATATCGATACCCAAACCTTCCTGACGGTGTAGGCTGTATCATTGGTCATGCTGACATCACAGACAAGGCAGCACGGAGAATCAAAGACGACCGGTACCCCCGGGCAGATCTGATCACCATCAACCACGTCCTACCAGAAGACACGGAGCGTTACAAGGGAGGCCGAAAGCCAATGAAAGCCTGGGAGAAGGAAATGGACATACTGAAGACGTCCGATGGTGCGGCGGCTGTCTTTTCAGTGGGTAAACGGACATACAGCCACTATTCAACCATGTACAAAGGAGGCAAGAAACCCAGAAAGCACTACATGTACCTCCCAAGGCCATCCACCATATTCGCGAACGCCACAGTGGACCCTGGTGGTGACGGACAGAAGGTCGTCCTGTCCATCGGTAGAGTAAGGGGCGTAGAGACGCTGAAAGGTCATACCCTCGCAGCAGGGTCATTGGGAGAAGTAGCAGAGAGGATCAACGTGGCATTTCGTGTGTGCGGCAGCAGCGATGATGTCGATGACTACGAGACGAGCAGGAGAATCCTGGAAGAAAGCCTGAAAAGCAGTAAGCTGGCACCCACCCTGCTGCCTTACAGGACGCAAGAGGACATCGTGCACGGCATGAAGATGGCGCATCTGGTCCTGATGCCGGCCCGCTCCGAGCCGTTCGGACTGGTCGGACTGGAGGCCATCGCAGCCGGAATCCCCGTCCTCATCTCTGACCAGTCGGGGCTGGCAGACCTGATCAAGGACCTTATCCAGCAGGGGAAGTGCCACGCAGACCGCAGGCACAGGATCGTGGAGACCAGCGTGAACGAGTCCGACCATGACGCAGACGTGAAGAGGTGGGCC
Source organism: Branchiostoma floridae (assembly GCF_000003815.2). Classification (NCBI taxonomy): domain Eukaryota; kingdom Metazoa; phylum Chordata; class Leptocardii; order Amphioxiformes; family Branchiostomatidae; genus Branchiostoma; species Branchiostoma floridae. The sequence goes on from NW_023365749.1 coordinate 215,858, forward strand.
GACAAAATTCTGGACACCCTGGAACACATCCAGTCAGAATTTGAGAAAGCAGCCAAGTTCAAGCGGGAGCTGATGGAGTCCAGGTACTGGGAGGACTCCCGCAGAACCTTCCTACAGGCCTGCGGCATCACGGGTGAATCTGCACAGCAGTAAGGGCAGATTTTAAGAACACCACTTAATTCAAGCGGGAGTATACAGGCCTTCGGCTACATCACAGATTTGCACATCAGTAGGGGCAGAAGGACGGGAAATATGCGAGAAGTTTATCTGTCCTGGTAGAAATCATTCTCAAACAGGTGAATCTGTAATTGCCCACACAATGAAAATGGGACTTGCAAAGGGATGGCTGTAAAGCCCTTCTTTCATACTCTCCGAGCAGAGGTTTGGCTCCGGCTGTTTTTTTACGTATTTTTAGTCGTTTTCATCAGGCTTTCTATATACAGTATTTTGTCATGTTTCTTGACGTCCGCCGTCCGCGAGACATCAAAAAAGAGTAAAGAATAGAAAGCCTGATAAAAACGACTACAAAACTTTTTTAAAAAACAGCAGGAGCCTAACGGCTAACCACTGCTTTAATAGTACTTCTTTCACTCCGCTTGTACGTCAAGGCTTCACTACCTTTCAGAATTGGGGGCACAAAAAACTTTGTGCAACTTGATCCAAGTGCCTGTGTACTATGTAAGGTGTGCTGTCTTTATGAGATGACGCCACAGAAACACTGGATTGTCATTGCCTTGAAAAAGGCTGTTGCCGTTTAGTCGAAAGTCCCACTTTCATTATCGGTGTAGGAAAGTATAAAGGTTAAACCTGTTTTAGAATGAAAACAGTTTTGTAAGACTTACCAATTAGAATCGGTATGCTTTGCAGTTCTATATGTATCAAGAAGTCATATTTGGTTGTTAAGAGTGTGTAGAAGTTAGTAATACCATGCTTGGCGGTATGCTGTTTTATTTGCCGTCACGGTGGTTAAGAAATGTGTTGGTGATGGGTTTTATTTTACATAAGACAATGTATTTCATATTCGTATTTCAAACGTTTAACATATAAGCTATGAGTCATCAATCTTTTGTAATACCTTTACCTTTAGATTTATATGTCAATAACCATTGAACTTTCAAAACTTCCAGTTTAGTTTTGAAACTTGAAACATGTTGAATAGTTTAGGTTTAACCATTACATTTTTCCAAGCCCAAACGTCTTTAATTTTGTGAGTTATCAGCTTTGTAAGAATATGCATGCTAGATTCATATGCAAAGCACATATTGCCTAAACAGCTAGTTGAGTATTAGTTGAGAAGATAAGTTGAGCTAAACGACACATACTAGTATAACATGGAGATGATCTGTCAGATCCTGTGGTTTCTCTACACCATTGCAACATAACAGTGTTTATTTGCAAAATCATGCCCGAAGGCTAATTGCGCAAGGACTAAGAGAAGTAGATAGTGTGATACATAAAACTATTGTCTAATCAACTATATGATACTATGAATGCTATTGTCGGGTTTGATTTCTTCTTTGAAGGCAGTGGTTAATGAACCGTCCCACGTTTTGTATGATGGTGGGGTTTTGTGCTTTTTGTAGAAATATAGTCTTTTGGTGATCTCTTAGGTGGTAAACATATATCAGTTGTCTAGATTTCTTGTGGTACACGAAAAGTATTAAAAGATCACCTTACATGAAAGTACACGCACCTGTTCATCATAGAAAGGTGCAAGCTGAGTGCAAACGGAATTTTCTGAATACTATACTCAAGATTTTGTAAATGAAGTTTCCTTATAGTTTATCCAATATGTTTTTTAAAACTTAAAAAATTAACTGTCTGAGAAAGTGTAGGTCTTAGGGCAGAGTAGCTTTGTTTTGTTTCGTGCAGTTGTTTTTGCAACATAACTAATAAACTAATCATCAAACCCACGCGGTTTCTAGAGATCTGATTTTTTAAATTAGATGATAACAGTTTTTTAATGACTACAGATCGTTAGAAGATATAGTCGATTTGCTATCATGAGTTTGTAGTTTTCATTCATCATCATGCGCATGAAAAACATAGATTCATTGCAGTGGTATGTACCAAAAGTGCTGTATTTTCTCATATAGAAAAAATAATGCAAGGGGCAATGAAACCTGATGACGCAATCCATATAACCCAAAAATCATATCTGGAATTCTTTAATGGCCATCTATTAATATTCGTAACGGCTCCATTATAATATTCTTTCTTGATTCATTAATAAGAAAACAATGGAAAGTCAAAATGCCAATTTAGCCAGGTAGTAAACGGTTTCTGTTACGTTAGGCGAGGTCACCGGCGATGAAGGGTGGAAACAAGGCTGCTTCATTTCTGATCGCCTTGACCGTGCTGGCAGCGAGTTTGGAGACCGGACAGACTTAGTTAATAGTTAATAGCTCTGATGAATTCGTTTAGCAGCTGATTTTAGCAGACCATTTGGCGGCCTATTTCCTCAAATAAATACTCAATTAATCCCACTGTAACTCCGTAATCAAATCCAGCACGTAGGATTTGATGCAATTCTACCTAGATAGTCTATAAGTTAACTTCCTTAAGATAAATTTCAGACAGACGTTTTGTTTCTATGTTAACAACTGAGCTGAGGCGGGAAGTTAAACTCATGACTTTTAAGCAATTATAGATAAGCTATCAAATACACACGCCTCATTTTGTTCGTGAAAAAATGGCTTTGGCAACAAATATGAAGCACCTCAAGTTCTCTCCACTAGGCGTTGCTATTATGGTAGTTTTGTATTTTAAAGACTGACACAAATTGTCAGGTAAATGATAGTTTTACACATTTTGTTTACATTAATAAAAAAACTAACTTTAACTGTAAATAATTAAATATGCAATTTTAAAGAATCTATACCATCTATTCAATCAGCAAAGGAATGTGAAAAGTCGAATCTAATGCTAGATTTACTCTAGCCAGAAATTGGCTGCAAAGTCCGCTGCTAATAGGGCCTTCACACGGAAACCGAATTAGCAGGAATCAAGCAGAACCAACCGGAATGAAGTATGTGTAAAATCCATAGTCCATGGGCCAGCACCCGAAATTTCACATATCGGTACCCTCCGGGGTGGCAAATTCTCCTTGCTATTTTTGAATAGTAGAAGGCCTGTGGCATATGTTTTGACGTGATAGCCATTCTGGTATGGTAGCTTTCTACCGGCTATCAGCCTTCAAACCTATCACCACCTAAATGATCTGGAAATTTCGTGTCTTAAACAAGGGGGAGGGGCAAAATATTAAACATCAATATTTTTCAATGAAAATTCACATGCTAGTAGAACCTGCTAAGAGGATCATAAAAATATTTTTAGATTTTCGGTTTTGTGATTCAACACAAAATTATGACCGCCTAAAATCAGATTTTTTGACGATTTTCTGGTGAAAAATATATACTTTATTTTCCAATATCGTTCATATACTCACATTACCTATGGGGCCTTGCCTGATGAGTTAGACTTACCGTCCATATCATTCCCTGCATATTAAACTTTAAATGATCGAAATCCGTCAATGAAATCCGGAGATATGAATGTGTGAAGAATGTCACATCTGCCAGCTGATAGTGACAATATCGTTGCTAAGGCCGTTGCTAAGGCTGTTGCTAAGGAGGTTTCAGATCGTACTCCACAGCAAAACTGATACAAAGAACTTACTTTTCTGTTGTATTTTGCTCTGATTACATCAGTAGAAGTACAAGGAATAGTGTTAAAATGTTAAACATTTAACAGATGCGGAAATGTGTTTTTTTTACGTCATGTCTTTCAGAATCATTAGCAAAACTGTTGCTAAGGCCGTTGCTAAGGGGGTCCTCAGTCATGTTTCAAGCAAATGAACAGTAGATAGTCAAGTTCTCTGACACGTGATTTTGCTCCTGTCATCTTGTAAATCATGAATAATTGTGAAAAATATCATAATTGATTAGAAATGTTAACTTGGGCTCTACATGGGGGTTATAAGGATACCTGAAAATGAATTACCTTCATTTTACACATTAAAAATGCTCTTTTACGTCATTTAATAGATGCCTTACTAAAATTCACAGCGTATACGTATATCTAGTATATCGTACACAATGAAAAAGGCTCTGCATGGGGGTTACCAGGGCTCCACATATGTGACACTGTTGAATACACAGGACAAGTGGGTACAGGACTGCGTCATGCATATCAAAATTCATCTAGAAACAAGACCTTCATCTAGAAACAAGACCATAACAAAAGGTCTAGAGCAAGGCTAATCTGGAATGAAAAAAGTATATTGTACTTTTCTTTATCAATTGTATACTATTCATCAATGAGGGTATATCGATATAAAAGTAGGCATATCTAGACATGTCTGTATAACGTCCTTGACTCTATATTAGGTATAGTAAAGGTTTGCTGCTTTGAACAAACTGCAGTACACTTAGTCTAATGGTGTGTTATTATGCTTGACCATTCATTCATTTGTTAACATAGAGTCCATTCCAAGACACCATGCGGATGTTTGTGGCCATTGTTTAGAATTGATTTTAAAGTTTTGTAATTATATGTCCAGGACATTTGATACTTCAGAAATATTTGTAACACTGTTTCAACTTTATAAATATTTCCCTGGTCCTGTAAAACTTTGGAAATATTCATCGTGTGGAATTGGATACTTCTAATGGTTTCTAAATAATGATAACAGCATTCTACCATTATTTACCATTTTCTACCATTTTTTGTAAATGGTTCAGTGGGCTGGGAAGATAGCAATTCACACATCCTTGCAAATTATGGTTGGGTGCCATGCAACAATGGCCTACCACAAAGGATCCACCAGTGCCCAGCAGTGAACTCTAAAAATAAACAGATACAACAATAGGGCTTACTTTTATGGGGGCAATAAACTAATCTTACCATTTGGCCAGGTTTACCATTTTTTGTAAATATTTGTAAATGTGAAATAATCACACAGAGGTTTCACAATTATTCTAAATAAAGACATTTTGTACAGTTACTTTAAAAATGTTTTTAAAATATTCAAAGGAATTCAAATATATGAGTACTTTCTTAGTCAATTTTTTAAAAATAATTTAATTATTGTGGCTCAGATATTCTTTTATTCAAAATGATTCAGACTAATTATAAATATCGCCTAAAAACCCTCATGGTGTCTTGGAATGGACTCTAAGGGCAAACCAAAAGCAAAGTTTATAACAAAATTTTCATGTATGGAAATCCGTTAGAATGGAGCAGTGTAATATCTGGTGTAAAATGTAGCTAACTGCAATAGCTAGAAGATTCTGGCAGGCTTAAGACTTGACATACTGGATACAAAACTACCCATGCCTTTTTACACTGTTGTAAAAATTAAACTACAAAACTTACAACCTACAAATTTCCACATGTGCATCTGCCTAGGACTAGGATGGTCTCCAATGCCTAAGGGAATTTTCTGTGTCATTGAGCCTGTAATAGGCACATGAAAATGGTCAGATATACGTTTTAGTTGCCTTTTATAGCTTTACCGATTTGAGGCCTTAAGTTTTTGCCTGTTCGCAAAAAATGAAGTCTTCAAACATTACAAGATGACTGTAGGCAATATGTTAGTATATACATAGTTGTCTTTCACAGTGCCTGCCACTCGCCTTCCTCCTCTATCACCTCCATACAAGGACATAACGTCCTTCGTCGGAATCAACTGACATTTTGAGTCACAAGTGGAAATAACAGTCGGACTTCCTCTTGTTCAACGTTGGGCATATCTGAGATACTGGTCAGAGGGAACGTTCATATAAAAAGTTGCCACACATTGTATTCTTTACAGTTGTTGTGCAATAAAGTTCTATCTATAAAAATTAGACATTTTATACAATGTAAGAAAATGGGCATGTCTCCTGTCAGAAAGAAGGTGATGTGACTTGTGTGTGACCAAGGGGACCAGTTCCAACCGGTGTCGCGATTGTCCTTGTTGGTAGGTCATGTGTCTGTGGCACTGTGGTAAAGGTCACCACTTCTCTGACCACAACACCAAAGGCTTTCCAGTCTCGCATGTCTTCATCAGGTTAAAACAAGAAATTCTTCCATGTCTTCACATCTTCTTAACTTTCTTTTGCATTACCTGTTTGTTTCGCTGTTGGGCTATTCTACAGCCCGTATGCCTCCATCTGACCGTATGCCTTCAACAGTTTAGACTCCATGTTTTTCATAACATACCGTCTTAGGTGAGTCTTCATTGATGCTATCTGGCGGTCGCACATGCCCTTACCGCTTGTTGAGGCAAAATCAGCACAGTATCCGACACTGTCTCATCTCAAAACACTTAAGACAACAAGATGGCAAAATTTCAAAATAGACACCATGAACTTTACAATAATTGAAGCAATACAGCATGGTATCATAGCTGAATTCGTTTATAAAATTTTGCAGCAGTTGGAACACCATTTTTCCTTATCTACTTGCATAAGTTTTTGCTTTTATTTCTTGACATTTATTTCTTGCCAGCATATTTTGTGCAATTATTCGCGTGGTGCGAAGTTATCCAGCTGGACTGCAAAGGTTTGGGATTTGGGGATTCCGTGCAATTAACTATAACTGAACTATTCAAAACTACCAGTAAATATAGTTGACACTTGTGTTCCTCTGTGATAAGGCCTTTCTTCTCAAACATTTTGTACTTAGTTAATAAACATCTTTTGTACTTTTAAAAAGACTACAGTAGAAGCCAGTTAATTGCACAGCGGATTACCGTACACTTCTGTTAATTGCACTGAATCCCCAAATCTCAAACCGGTGCAGTCCAGCTGGATAACTTCACATTATTGCACCATGTGGATAATTGCACGAAATACGCTTGCAATTGGGGTGTGCAATTAAGCGGCTTCTACTGTATTTCACAGCCCTTGCTTTATTTCCAATGATGTATTTGCATCTGTAAGTACCAACAACTGTAGCTGCAGTACAATGAAATCAAAACAAGGGTTGTGAAAAAAATTACTAGTATCTTTATCCAGTACGCGTACGCGTACCAATATGAACATTAGAATACTATTGTCTATCTCAGCTCATCGTTCACAATGGCTATTGTTGTTATTAGTAAGTTCAAGTCCTCCGTGAATCACTTATTGGTGGCGCCCATCTCCATTCCTTATTCCTTAGTCCACAAGGGTGTTCAAATTACTACAGTGGGGCATGTCTGCTCTTAGTAGTGCGTGTTTGTGTGTACTACAGTATGTATTAAACTGACATACGCTGTCCTGAATGCTGAGTGCCTAGCAGAGAAGGCAGTGTGTCCTTGTTTGTCTTTGGTATGGCACGGTTGGAGATTAAACTCACACCATCTCACCCGCAGTATACTCTAATTGATCAAGAAGTGTGCACAAACTTTCAAGTAAGTTACGAATTTCATTTTATTACTCACCTCAAGTTTGCAATTGGTCTTCCTAAATAAATTCTCAATATGAAATAGCTCCACATCTATGTGATCTGTATCTTATATGTCCATACAGAGCCCTTCTCATTATTGTGACCAGATTAAGTTTACACAATGGTTTAGTAAGTAGCATACCTAACTTTACATTAAAGAGAGTAACGATAAAAGGTTTAAAACCCACCCATTTCTCTTTCAAATGTCTCTATATCCCCCATGTAAAAACTAAATCAATATATCTAATTTATTGTAGCATTATGGCAGTTATGTGTGGTTTTCACACAGCTACACAAAAAGTCTCCATAACTTACCTCCATAGTGAAACATCACTTACCTTATTCATCATGCATGGTCCCAAACCCAAAAAAGCCGCTAATACCTTGATATGGCTCACCTTATGTGTGGCTCAATAACACAACAATTCATATTTCTTTATTAAGTAGATTTTCCTCTTTCCATCAACAATAACACATACACCAGTTGCATTACCTTCAATGTAAAGAGTAAGCATGGTAAGTACTGTATTACGCCTTAGAAATGACCAAAATTCTGAGAGATTAAAACTCTGCTTTTAGTCAATCAGGTAACCCCCTATGAAGCATTGAATTTCAGAGGATGTATCCTCTGAAATTCAATGCTTCATCGTCACCTGTTGGTCTGTAAAATTAGGAACTCATTTCCTATGTGATAATAAAAAACTTCTTCACATCTTTATCACATCTATGAGGGTAGCCATCGCAATTTTAGTAATTTTCGGCGATAAATTGTTCGATTTTGAAGGGCCTCTTAGGGCAGCCCCAAGCCTCAATATCAGAAAAACTTGAGGGTTAGCTCCACATACCTATCACACATACAAAGAATTACTTATAATTTGGCTGACCCCAACCTTCCGACCTCAGCATAGTTTGTCTAGTTTCTCCTGCAATTATATTTTTGATGGTGCTCATCTGTACAAAAGTCAAGAAGACTAAAAGTAGCAAAATTACGTGTCGAAGAACTTGACAAAGAAAGGTACAATATATTTTTTTCATCCCAGATTAGCCTTGTTCTTGACCTTTTGTTACAGTCTCGTTCCTAGATAAATTTTCAATGTGCATGGCGCAGTCCTGTATCCACGTGTCCTGTGTATTAAATGGTGTCACATATGTGGTGCCCTTGTAACCCCCATGCAACGCCTTTATCATTGTGTAAGATATAGATATACGCAGTGATTTTAGTAAGGTATCTACTAAATGACGTTAAAGAGAATTTCTTTTACATGTGTAAAATCAAGATAGTTCATTTTCAGGTATCTTTATATCCCCCATGTAGAGCCCAAATTAACATTCCGAATCAATCATGAAATTTTTCACAGTTAAGTATGATTTACAAGATGGCAGGAGAATCACGTGTCAGAGAAGTTGTGAAAGATAAGTACAATATACTTGTATTCATCCCAGAGTAACCTTGTTTTTGATCTTTTGTTACGGTCTTGTTTCTAGATAAATATGCAGGACACAGTCCTGTATCCACTTGTCCTGTGTCACATATGTGGAGCCCTGGTAACCCCCATGCAGAGCCTTTTTCATTGTGTATGATATACTAGATATACGCTGTGAATTTAAGGTATCTACTAAATGACATAAAAGAGCAAAATGTGCAAAATGAAGGTAATTCATTTTCAGGTATCCTTATAACCCCCATGTAGAGCCCAAGTTAACATTTCTAATCAATTATGATATTTTTCACAATTATTCATGATTTACAAGATGACAGGAGCAAAATCACGTGTCAGAGAACTTGACTATCTGCTGTTCATTTGCTTGAAACATGACTGAGGACCCCCTTAGCAACGGCCTTAGCAACAGTTTTGCTAATGATTCTGAAAGACATGACGTAAAAAAAACACATTTCCGCATCTGTTAAATGTTTAACATTTTAACACTATTCCTTGTACTTCTACTGATGTAATCAGAGCAAAATACAACAGAAAAGTAAGTTCTTTGTATCAGTTTTGCTGTGGAGTACGATCTGAAACCTCCTTAGCAACAGCCTTAGCAACGGCCTTAGCAACGATATTGTCACTATCAGCTGGCAGATGTGTCATTCTTCACACATTCACATCTCCGGATTTCATTGACGGATTTCGATCATTTAAAGTTTAATATGCAGGGAATGATATGGACGGTAAGTCTAACTCATCAGGCAAGGCCCCATAGGTAATGTGAGTATATGAACGATATTGGAAAATAAAGTATATATTTTTCACCAGAAAATCGTCAAAAAATCTGATTTTAGGCGGTCATAATTTTGTGTTGAATCACAAAACCGAAAATCTAAAAATATTTTTATGATCCTCTTAGCAGGTTCTACTAGCATGTGAATTTTCATTGAAAAATATTGATGTTTAATATTTTGCCCCTCCCCCTTGTTTAAGACACGAAATTTCCAGATCATTTAGGTGGTGATAGGTTTGAAGGCTGATAGCCGGTAGAAAGCTACCATACCAGAATGGCTATCACGTCAAAATATATGCCACAGGCCTTCTACTATTCAAAAATAGCAAGGAGAATTTGCCACCTCGGAGGTACCAATTTTTCCTCTGGCCCATGGACTACCATGCCACATTCGGGGCCATTTCTAGTGGGAATTCCAAATGGACCTTATATCCCCTTCACACGAGAAGGAATGAGCCCAAATGCCGTCAGAATGAAAAGTCTTTTCTATTCCTGTGCATTAGTAGTATATTCTACAAATTCTTACTGCATTCCAGATATTCTTTTGGCCACATTCGGGCAGGATTCGAAATGGCTTGCCGTTCGATTATCCATGGAATGAGATCAGAATGTCTCGAATTATGTTGGAACGACGTAGACTGCGTTTAGACTGCATTTCGAATACACTTCGAATACACTTCGAATGTCATTCGATATTTCTCGAAAAGTTTTTGACATGTCAAAAACTTTCGAGCCAGCCAAAAGAACGGGGACGAATATCTGGAATGCAGTAAGAATGTCTAGAATACACCACGAATTGCGAGGAATTGCCAGAAATAGAAAAAAAATCATTCTGACGGCATTCCGGCTCATTCGTGCTCTCGTGTGAAGGGGGCTTAAAATAGGCAGCCAAACCGGAAGCTAAGTTCAGCTTGGTGAGAACCAATAGTAGCAGCTGCAGTACTGAGTGTGCACGATAGGGGCATGTCACTGGCTAACAGAGCAGCTCGCACCCGCCCCTATGCCACACACATGGTACTGCAACTTCCAACTTTGGATCTCTGCAGGGTAAAGGAGGAAAAAAGGAGCGGTTGAAAACAAACCTGTCGGTGATATCTGAACCCGGGACCTCTCGCATTCAAGCGAGAAGCATACCCCTAAACCAACGAGAAGGTGATATTTGTTTGTATGTGTGTGCGCGCGCGCCTCTGTGTGTGTGTGTGTGTGTGCGTGTGTGTGTGTGTGTGTGTGTGTGTGTGTGTCTGTGTGTCTGTGTGTGTGTCTGCCTATTTGTCTGTCTGCCTGTATATCTGTTGAACAGCACCTGGTCGGTCTCCTGGTGACTTTAATAAGTACTGCTGCAGAACTTCCGGTTTTGACATCTTTAAAGCTGGCAGGACGGTGATATAAATGTCCATGCGACATGCGTTCCTTCTGTGATGATTCGACACGTTGGTAAGTAACTCGCCAGGACAGGTGGGAGACATCTGGTTGTACGACTTTTGAAAAGTGCTTCCAACAAAACACCGTGATGCATTCTTCCGTCTCATGTTTTATACATTATGTCATTTAGTTGTGTTAAACAGTTCTTTTTTAACATAGCATTAAACAAATGGCTGTAGACAAGCCTGAGGCTATGTACAGAAAAGACAACAACAGAATTTCTCCAAGAACATCCAACTAAAATTTCTAACCCTCCTTGGAAAAGCAGTCTGTTCGTGTTAAAGGACCTTTACCTACAAAACACCAGCATTCTTGCTTCCCTTTCAACATTGTGCTTAGCAGTTCGCCTGTAACACGGTGAAATGGGCAGGGAAAACAATGACATAACGTTAAGCTTAATGGCCTAGACATTTAAGTCTGCCTCCTTGGGAAATAGTCCGGACATGCAAGAGGAAGTCACCAAAACGCATGCATTCTTCCCACTCGTGTTTTACTTTATTTTATGTGTCTAGCAATTTGCCGACAGCATATCACTTAACATGCAGTCAAAGTAATGCTCTTATCGCTCACGGCGATATAGACAGTAGAAACAACGACGTAACATTACCAAGGACACTGAACTCAAAAGTCTATACTCCTTAGAAAAACGACCCTCTGCAGGTGACACTTAGTTGAGCGCTCAAGCGTGTCCACGGTCCGACGTGTGCACAGGTTGGGAATATAGTTGTCAGACCTTTCTAAGGGGGTATGGATAGCAGAATTCAGAAAAACTAGCTATAGGGTGACTGATTAACCAAGAGAGAGACCGATGTAACACCTTAAGGATAAAATTTCCCCTCGGAAATGTGCTGGCAAATGATGCCCTATAAAGGCCATCCTCCTTTGGCAAACTACTCCCTGTATGGCTAATTACTGTTTTTCAGCCACTATAGCGAGTTAGTCTGATGAAGACTGTACTTCGCCTGTTTTACAATGTCCCAGGCTCCAGTCTCTAGAATTACAAACAATAGGACTTCCATCATCAGGAATGATGAATCAGTGAATAGCGTTAACTTCATTTGGAGAATACGAACTCTTTGTTCACGATAAACCCATGTGCACAACTGTCAGAACGTTTTAAAAACAATCGAAGAAGTTTAATCCTTTGCACAGTCTCCCCAGCCATGCCAACAACATGGCAGCGGCTATTCATAATCTGTAATGCCGCTTGCAAACGCAGGAGTCTGCTTTCAACCACAATTGCTGGAACGTCTTAGAAACAGCATCGACAAATAAACAACCATCTAACGTTAATGTAAACATTTGCAAATTTGATCCATGGCGGCTGTATGTGTAATCCATAATTTGTAACGCCGCTTGCAAAACAGAGAAGACCAATGTTTGACTGCACAAATGCGGTACATGTAAACGGACACCATGCGTCACTACAAGTTCCGCACCATTACCTTGGAGACAACACCTGGCCAGGTGCGACCTTTGACCTCACGCAACAAGGAAGTTGGACCCACCCAAGTACATGGCGTAGAACTCGACTTGAGAGACCTGTTTAACTCAGGTGAGCTGGCAGTTTTCTATCTAGTACGTTTCTGTCGAATCTGCCAGATAATCTGATCCGTTTAGTAGTAGAGTAGAGTCATACGGTGGATATAAACGTTATTTTATTTACCAATGCCATTCGAATTGGACGGGCGAATTTGAAAAGCGATGGGTTTGTATCAACGATTTTGTATACTTCTTGTACCACGACATGTTTAAACTAACACTGTTATCACTTCTGTCGTGCTAAGTGCATTATATTACGTTCACATGGCTTAGGTACCGCCCCTAAAAACGAGCGTCTTCCAAAAGTAACACCCTCTGTTTTCTGTCTTAACTCTAGAGGTAAACAACGGTACTTTTACTTCCTTCATGGTGTTTACACTGTCCTGTACATTTCTTCAACTGCTGTTATAACTTATATGATTTACCCATTCAGTTGTTGCCTTTATTGAGCCAGAAAACGACCATAAATCATGAAATATTGGCAAGCTTGAGTATTAGCTTTTAGTTAGCGTCAAACGTCTGGTAGGGATCGTATCTGTGCGTTCTTTGTCTTTCCGTTCCTTTCAAAACATCCGAGTTAACTGACAGTCATTCTGCATTTTTACGTCCTATCTCATTTGTTGGAATTTACTTGACTATATAACTTGAATGAACACCAACTCAATTGTGTATTCAGTCGATAAGCTCAGTGTGTTCTTTAACGTACTCGATATGTGACTCTCTTTAAACACGAGACTTCCATTTAATGTCCTATCCAAGGGACGGTCTTGACGTTAGGTACTCATTTCCACCTAATTCAAGTGAGGAAATACTTGTAAAGTGCCTTTCCCAAGGGTACAAGATAGGTAACATGACCGGATTCGAACCAAGGACCTCTTGATTCTGGACCAAACAACCTGCCGTTTCGCCACCAAACGGTACCTGACACAGTGCGTACGTGCAGCAATGTTATTAGCACAGTTTGATCTATATGTTTACTCAGCGCTGCCATCGCGCCTTTCATCATCATCATCATCTTCGCCGCATGTCAGTTCTGGTCACTGAGGCGGGCCGTCATTGTTCGCCATGCTGCTCTGTCCGCTGCTATCCGTTGTACTTCTCCCATGTGCAACATTGTAGATACGGATTTGAATTGCAAGGCCGATGTGTTTGTCTTTCCAAACCCTTTTTAGTTTTGTAAATGCAGCTGACCCTAGCCCAATCCTGTTTCTGATGTTGTTTTCTTTGTGTGCTGTACTGCCAAGGTTAGTGAATTGCGACACCTCCTCCAGATCTTCCCCGTTCAGCTTTATGGCCTCTGTTGCTTCCTGGTTAACCTTCATCACTTTAGTCTTCTTTTCACTTCTACAAAGACCAACTGAAGAACCCGTGGTAGCTAACTTGTCAGTTTTATCTTGCATGTCTGACCCTTCCTCACTTAACAGAGATAAATCGTCTGCGAAGTCTAGGTCTTCCAGCTGACCGTGCCTTGTCCATGGTATACCCCGATCAGTGCCTTCCGTCACGGCTTTCATCAGCCAGTTAATCACCAATCCAAACAGTAGTGGCTAACACACACCCGCGCCTTTGTTGAGACTGAATAGCCGGTAAGAACTTGCTATTAGGAACAGCGCAAACAGGCGGGATAGCTGGAAACCAGCCGAGCGTAAAGGAAAACACAGGATAAAAAGTTGCTCTAAATTACAATATTAGTATTCTTTTAAATGACCACCAAAAGCACAGTTTAAAGTGGGTTCGTGAACTGACTGAAGTTCTTTCGGTTAACAAGAGTTCACAGACCTCATATCTCCATGAAATAGTCTGATTATGTAAATTACTTGCACATTTACATAATATATGCTTGGATATGTACACATTTAAATAACTTACGCCAGTCACAATGTTGATTGTCCAATAATTTACCATTTAGAAGAAATATAGCACTTTTATATTAATTATGCAAATTAGGGACGTGTTTGCATAATTGGTATCTGTTAATGTCCCACCAGTCACAAACTACATACATTACATGTATTTCAGTCCTATAAAGTATAATGGAAATCACTAAAAATATATATTTCCCTCATTAATTATGCAGATTAAGTACCAGTTTACATAATTTGCACCTAAAGCTGTACATATCTGTCAAAGCTACCTACAGACCAAATATCATCTAAATTTGTTATTGCCTTGCTCAGTTATAGTCCTTAGATATAGAAGATTTTGAAATATTGCCCCTGCAGTTCCAAGAGCAACCTGCTAGGGGGCCAAAATATACACCACATATTCCGTACGTCATAAGCTATCTGACACCAAAAATCAAGACCACAGAACGTCCAGGTCAAAAGATACAAAAAATGAATTTCTGCTGTAGTACCAAGGTCACATACCAGGGGGCCCAAAATTGACCTTGAACTTTGTCTTCCTAACAACTACCCACATACCAAACAAATATCATTGTAATCCATTCAGAGGCTCTTAAGTTATGCTGACCACAAATATCCGGAAACACAAACACACACACACACACACACAACTATATATCCATTTTTCATGGAGATGAAAAGTGTTTGCTATGGTAAGAGTTACATGTGGTGGGTAGAAGTACGAAACACTGCCACCATCTGACCCATAGGTCACTCAGGCACTATACTTGGACGATTAGTTTAATCAAATGTCTCGGTCCACACACTCAAAACTTTTAAACATGTCGAAGTTGACACTTCTACCTACATATATACCGTGGAATACAAATGTAATAGACTTTACCTGATCCATCTGGCACAAAGCTTTCTAACTTCTCTTTGAGAATTTCATGGAGAAAACATTCTAAGCGTTGTAACTTCTAAGCCTAACAACTGTGGGAACTTGCTACTTTTCAGGTTGTAACATACAGACAGACCAGACATGGACGACTCAGTTTGACGAAGAGCGAATGAACACCACATGGAGGATTTGTTGAAGACTCGGGCGGAGGTTTGGTGCGCGGATGAGAGGAGGCGGGAGAAGGAGAAGGTGGGTTACTGTTGCTGTTTGTGTAAGAAAGCCGATGTTGTGGCCCCAGGTTCTTTGAATGCTGCACGAGGAACGTTTAAACTACAGGACTAAGAAAGCACACACAGTCATGCCGTTGACACTCACGGGAGCTGTGAGTTGGGACCCTCTCTCTACCTCCTTTTGTCACTGACGCCTCTCTCTAACTGTCCCCAACTCAACAAAACCCCGGCTTTTTATTAGATGTTCCCAGACACAAACGCCAGACAGGTTCACAGCATGTAAGACAAACGTACTGGGTCTAACACTTCTATGTAACTTATCACCTACATGGCTTCCCTTTGACGTACAGGTAGATCAAAGAAATCTGACTTGCATCCAGACTTGGTGCGAACTTGCTAACTTGCCCGGTAACTTGGTCATCAAAGGACTGGTATTTACATAATGATTAGCTGTCGGTGTTGTTGCAGATATAAACTCCAGACTTTCACACTTATGAGGGTCTGTTCGATCCCAATACACAGCAAGTTTTAGAAAAGCTACCAAATATATCTGTCGTACAGTTTGCGTAATTCTGCCACCCTTACATTTGGCAGTCTGTTTCCTAAAAAAAATCACGAGAAAGTTCAGGCAGAAATAAACTGAAAGGTATTACTTTTTCATGCCGTATGTTCACACATTATATCATGAGTAAGAACTGAGTATTACCCGGAGTACTGGGCAGCAAACCTAGAATCTGGAGTATTAGCATGTATAGTTGGATTGTCTTTACTGTTGCCAATGAAGTAGATTACTTCGTTGTGCCAAAAAACAGTTACTCAAGCAACTGAATATGATTTTGGAAACGGTCAGACGTTTCCAAAATCATATCCAGTTGCTTGAGTAACTGTTTTTTGGCATATCTTATTACCTGGATGTCTAACCTTCATCGAGATTACTTCGTTGAATTTTTTGTATAAGCGACGTTCCACTGTCATGTATGTTCAAGTTATAATGCATTGTGCCTGTTACAATGGTTGCACAGTGTAGGTCTGTATAAAATGTTCACAGAGGTCTATGTTAAGTCTTATCTTTCACTCCCCAAAGACGGCCCATCATAATAGAAATACAAATGGTTAAACCTGAAATTTTGGTAGTTTAAGAAACACTAGCTTAAGAATGAAGTTTCTCTGACATTAATTCATTGATATGAATATAACAAAATATGATAACTGTTTTGTCCGCTACATTTTCTCCCGACGCCCGCTGTGCCACAGGAGCTACGGGATGCCGCAGAACAAGGTGACAGAACTACAGTTGAACGGCTGTTAGCGGAGGGAGTCAGTCCTGATGCTCGTGGCCCTGAGGTTAGTCCACGGAATGCATTTGTGCTGTCTACTGACTTCGTCCATGTGCATGATAATCTTTTCAACATAATCAAATTGTGATGAACTCATGAGTCTAGTTTGGAATGATATCAGATGAGACGCTTCACCATTCAACACTGGCTGGTAATTTTTAGTTTTTTACGCCAGCCATTACTAGTACATTTCAATATATAAAGAAGTCGTTTTAATGATGGTGCAAATACCTATCTGTACAACATTTTAAATATAATACTGATGATCAGTGTAATTGAAAACTACTTCATTTTCTCCATTAAACAATACAGCCACATAAGTCACGAAGAAATGTTACAAGACATAGTCACCTGAGGCGGAGCTCCCGCACAGAACGTTAGACATTTCAATGTAACGTTGTAGGAAAATGTCGTTAGTTGTTAACTGACTCTTCTTACTAGTTACGTACATAGAAATCTCACATAAGATCATCATCTTTAATGTTCATGTCAGTCCATGTCAGTACCTACAGTGTTGTTATGACGTTTGTTACAGAGGACACCGCTCCACCTGGCTGCCGAGGGAGACCACACAGAAACTGCACAAGTTTTACTCACAGCCGGGGCAGATCCTAACGCACGGGCCATATTTGTAAGTAGACTCGCGTAAACAAATCAATAACATTTTTAGTAGCTGCCTTGGTGTGTTGACTAGTACTGATGTGCTATATGATCAGGGCTCTAGGGAAACTGAATATGATCCCCATACTTAATGTTTCTGTCAGGCCATGTCAGTACCTACAGTGATGTTATGACCTTTGTTACAGGGGTACACACCGCTCCACTTGGCTGCCGAGGGAGACCACACAGAAACTGCACAAGTTTTACTCACAGCCGGGGCAGATCCTAACGCACGGGACACACTTGTAAGTAGACTCGCGTAAACAAATCAATAACATTTTTAGTAGCTGCCTTGGTGTGTTGACTAGTACTGATGTGCTATATGATCAGGGCTCTAGGGAAACTGAGTATGATCCCCATCCTTAATGTTCATGTCAGACCATGTCAGTACCTACAGTGATGTTATGACCTTTGTTACAGGGGAGAACACCGCTCCACTGGGCTGCCGAGAGAGGTCACACAGAAACTGCACAAGTTTTACTCACAGCCGGGGCAGATCCTAACGCACGGGAGGAAGGTGTACTAGTAAGTAGACTCGCATAAACAAATCAATTACATTTTTAGTGGCTGCATTGGTGTGTTGACTAGTACTGATGTGCTATATGATCAGGGCTCTAGGAAAACTGAATATGATCCTCATCCTTAATGTTCATGTCAGGCCATGTCAGTACCTACAGTGTTGTTATGACGTTAGTTACAGGGGGAAACACCGCTCCACGTGGCTGCCGGGAGAGGCCACACAGAAACTGCACAAGTTTTACTCACAGCCGGGGCAGATCCTAACGCACGGAACAGAAATGTAAGTAGACTCACATAAACAAATCAATAACATTTGTAGTAGCTGCATTGGTGTGTTAACTAGTACTGATGTGCTAACCTGTATCTGTACACACGCTCACACAGTCACACACTCACACACACACACACACACATACATAAAATACCAAAAAGCTGAAACTTGATAAATTGTAAGTTCAGAACATGAGAAATGTGGCTGTGCCCCGTTAGGAAATGTGACGTAGGGCTAACCCCCCGTTCGAACTAGCGGGGTTGTTAAAACTGGGTATTTAGCCTAAATGATCAGGGCTCAAGGGAAACTGGATATGATCCCCATCCTTAATGTTCATCGTTCAGACCATGTCAGTACCTATAGTGTTGTTATGACGTTTGTTACACACGAAATTCCACAGTGCTGAAACCTGTTGTATTATCCGTTTAGGACGTGAGAAATATGGATGTCCCTGGCGGGAATTTTTTTTCAATTTTGCTTTGGGACAAACAAGGACAATTTGGACGGCACTCATATCAACAGTGCCACGTACAGTGCCACAGTACTGCCAGAAGGTAAAGGTAGACTTTTCCATCATCTCCCCGACTGAAGTCATATACCCATTTTACACTGCACACGTTTTACTCACAGTCGGGGCAGATCCCAACGCACAAGGCGAAGATGTAAGTAGAATCGCAATAAAGAAATAATGGACATGTCAGCACCTATAGTGTTGTTATGACGTTTGTTACAGGGGAACACACCGCTCCACCGGGCTGCCGTAAGAGGCCGCACAGAAACTGCACAAGTTTTACTCACAGCCGGGGCAGATCCTAACGCACGGGACGAAGATGTAAGTAGAATCGCCGTAAACTAACTAACTGCATCTCTAGTATCTACATGGATGTGTTGAGCTATGATAGCCCTTTTCTCATTCCGAGAAAATCCAAACTCACAATGCAATGCTGAAAATTGTTATATTTTATGTTCGGAACGCGACTAGTAATGGTGTGCTAATCGATACCACCCCACCCCACCCCCACCCCACACTGCCACACACACTAAACTAATCGAAAGTAATACATTTTTCATTCTTCCATTGTTGGCTGTGTGGACTAGTATTAGTGTGCTAATCTATACGACCCCCCCCCCCCTCCACACACACATACACACAATTGCTATTTCTACCGGGTTGAAAAATTTAAAAAAGACTCTTGTGTGCGTCGACAAAGATTAGACATCGAGATAAGCCAAATACCAGTTACTCATCCAAGCAACTGGATATGGTGTCCCTGGCGAAAGCTAGTGGATGCTACTTGAAACGTCTGACCTTTTCCACAATTATTTCCAGTTGCTTGAGTAACTGCTATTTGGAGTAACTGTTGCGTGTATATAATCCAAACTGCTTAGCCTCCATACATCAATATTTTTGTTCGACATTGTAGAACGTAGCTCATTGTATCCTTTGATACCAATCATTGAAATAGAAAAAGAGTTTTTTCCAGTTAGATGTACTGGTATTGAATTGTTTCTGCCAGTTCATTCTAGTGGCGCTGAAGAAGAGTGATGGATGTCACTCGAAGTGTCCGGAAGTAAATCTTCGTTTTTATCCAGTTGAGGAGATAGAATTGTATTTGAATATTGTTAACCTGAATGTTTAAGCTTCATACACGTATCAACACCGTAAATTAGCCCACCAGGAATTATAAGTTTTCCTCGTAGCTCAAGCAAAGATCGGACACATAACATACATTATATCAATGTAAGTGCACCCTCTATACACAATTGAAGAGAAACTTGCACGTGCCATGGAAATATGTTCCGCCAAAAATTCTACATAATGTATGTCCCGTTTTTGACTGTGCCGATGGGCTTCTTTTGGAAATTTGTAGGTCGATAAAAATGTCGACGTCAGACTTCTTTTAAAGAGAAGATAAAACGATAAGGTTATCGGTTGATCGAAACGCTATGTTTTCCCGGTGAAATCTTTCGTACAATCTCTTTTAGCTATGATGCCGTTTACTGTAATATTTCACTTTTTCACTTTAGCGAACATGTTACTCCCTATAGGGCAACACGCCTCTCCATGCGGCGGCTATTGGGGACAATCTTCTGTGTGTATCAGAGCTACTGAAGGCTGGAGCTGACAGCAGTATCAGGAACAATGTGAGTGTGATGAGGATCTTGCCTCCATCTGCATGGGATGGCTATGTGAACTTCATCCATTGGTAATTAGATGCGTATCGCTGCATGTCTGTAATCGTTTTCAGTAGCACAATCGTAAAGTGGTATCCTGGGTACCATCGACTCCATCACTATCCATGGATGTTTATACTACGCGCATCACTAATAGTCCTAGGGCCAGGACCACAAATTTCACATATCATTAGCTTCCGGGGTGGCAAATCTCCTTGTTATTTTTTAATAGTAGAAGGCCTGTGGCATATATTTTGATGTGTTAGCCATTCATTCTGGTATGGTAGCTTTCTACCAGCTATCAGCCTTCAAAACTATCATCATCTAAATGATCTGAAAAAAAGGGGGACGGGCCAAAAAATTAAACCTTAATATTTTTCCATGACAATTCACAGGCTAGTAGAACCAGCTAAGAGGATCATAAAAATATCAATTGATTTTCGATATCATGATTCAACACAAAATTATGACCACCTAAAATGTCATTTTTAGTGACGTTTCCTCTGGCCCATGGACTATGATAGATCAAAAATTATAAAAGCACTGCGGGCATGAACTCACACACGAGGATGGTACACAGTTATTCTAAAGTGGCGGAAAAAGTTAATGCTATCTGTATTACCTGGATACAATCAATTATGGAAACTATAAAAATATCAAAGTAAAACGAATAAAGTCAACAGGATATTCCTGTACATACCAGAGACTAACAACGGGTGACATTGTTGCATTAAGTGCCTCTGCTTTATACACAGGGCGGAGAAACGGCAGAAAGAGTGTCTGGCCGGACATCTCAACTGTTTGTGTCTAAGGTTTTCCAGCAATACAAAGTAAGGTCAAGAACAAATACCTTGTACATAATTTCTATCATTTCAAAAAAATCTATCATTCTGTGATTTGAAATACATTTTACTATAAAAGATGCTGATACTGGATATACCCTATGTTTCTGCAGGGTAAGAAACTTTGGTTAGTGAAGAGGAGAGTGGCGGCGGATGTCAAACAAGTGACGTTTGTAGTGACATTGCTATAACTGTTATAGGTGGATGGTGGTAAGCTCAAAATACAGGTGTTTCTGTAAGTATTTCTACAGCTGTGCAGGGTGGTAATAGTTACAAACGATACTTTATCGGGTTTTGTCATGATGTTGTCCTGTTATGTGACCATGAATAGCTAAAGGATAAGTTATTTTGGATCATTAAAAATGAAATCAATGGGTCATTGTAGAAAGCATAAGGAAAATGGGGAAGGAGGAAATTATAGATAGTTCACATGTAAATCACACAGTATCTTCAATATTTGTGATTACCTTGTTTGTTTCCTTCAGACATCACCCCGCACATCCCCTTGCTCACAGAAAGGGTGGGGTTGAGATGGAGGGACCTGGCCGGCCGGCTGGGCTTCTCTACAGACGACATAGATGGGATTGTCGCTGGGGTCCGTAACCATGACGACCAGTCCTGCTGCACGGCCATTTTGGAACAGTGGCAGCAGCGGAGGGAAGGCGAGGGGATCTTGAAACTGCAGCTCATGGAGGGAATTTTGTCTGACATGGGTCTGGAAGACATAGTTCATGTATACGTAATTCATGAACGACTAGGTAATTAGGTGGTATATTCAAAATGTTTGAGTACAATATGACATGCAGATCAGGGTAAAAAATGCATGAAGTACAATCAACAAAGTATTGTACAAAGTTGCTATAGGGAAGGGGGAGGTATTGTAGCATGTTTTTGCCAGTTCGAGCCTTCAGGATAAAGATATTCAAGAAGAATTGTAATAATTAAAACAGCATTTTTCTGCTTTCATCGGGTTTATGGTTCCTTTAATTTGCCAATTTGACTGACCGTTGCGCGGTCACCGTTGGACGGTATACTTGCTATGTTTGTGTCGGTAACATTGTTGTTTTTACTCATACCTTCAACAGATCGTCTTGTTGCGGGGCTAGAAGCATTGGTGAAGACGCAAGAATTCATAACCGACAACATGGATAAAGACACTATAGTCAGGTTCACGGAAATGAGAGGGCGCTCAGTCAAACAGGTGCCTTTCTTTTGATGTGACACTCTGTCATTGATGCGTGACTGTAAACTACAGTGGGGAAAGATATAACGTTGAACTTCGTAATGCTAGGCTTGTGATAATGTTGAACTTTTGTCATACAATCAGTACAACAGGTTTCTGGGTGTATCTGGGTGTATCCAGTAAAGGGTTTATCTGGTTCTGCCATTTTGTAATTGATTTCTTAATTTCTGGCAGTTTATAAGGTCCACATAATTGACTTTTGCCAAAAGGTTCATATTGTTACATTGTACAAAGTTCACTTTTCCGGGGAAAAACTGGATACCGGGTCATTTAAACTCATAGCTCAGTAGCGCTTGCATGTAAAAGTGCAACGTTAGAAACCTGACATGACAAATCAAAAGTCTCTTACTCTACCTTTCGTCAGAAATCTATCTATTACTTGTCAATTCGTAGGAAAAATCAACTTTTGAAAATAAGAAGAAGTGAAAAACCGCAATGACTGTCACTGTGATAGGTACGGTCAAGTGACTGGAAATAGTCATTTTAATAGCTTACCTAAATATTTTGTAGGACGAAATTTACGTCTCGGCTCACGGCAGACGTAGACAAGGGTGACAAGTACTACTTACCTACAATATGTCCAACGGCGTCTGGGAGACTATAACCCCTAGATCCGTCATCTTGCTGCTGACAAACGGAACTGGAAGAAACTTACAGTCGCCTGCGTAGCTGCTGACCGATGATGATGATGATGTTTTGTTGTTTAATTACTTCACCGATACTGTACTTCCTTACAGGCATCGTCTTCAGAACTACTGATGAATGATTTGGTAGAATACATCAAAACACCAGAAGACTATGGCTACCTGTTACAGTTACTGGAAGAAAGTGGGCAACACTACCTTTCGAAGGAAATTAAAACCTTTGAACCGGTGAGTATTCTACCATCGTTGTGAAAATCAAAACGGTATAAATGTTGATGGAAGTTATACATCCTGGTCAACGATCTTTAGCTATATTATTGACATAGTGACAACTGAACATATCCAACAGGGTAAATCTGGATGTATGAATGTTTCATATCACACGTGAGTGTGTGAATGCAAATTATCGCTGCAAATAGTTTGTGGACATGATTTGGAAATCACTAAAGTTTCGTTGTTTTTATCGCAGAAGACAAGTCACAAGGAGCCTAAAGTAGTACCACTCAAGAGACGTCCACATCACAGAGCAACGGTTGAAGCTGATGAATCCACAGCTAAAGGTATATATGGCTATAAAACTCGGCCAGACAGATTTCTCTTAGTGGTCAATGATAATTCTTCTGAATCCTTTGCAGGTTAGGTTCCAACAAAATGTCATCTGATTTATCATGTTGTGTGCTTAGTTATGAATCTTGAAAACACATACTGAATGAGGATTAAAATCTACACATATACATGTACACATGTAATAAAAGTTAGCTACGTTTCCATTAGGGGGTTGACTACGTATCGGAAACAAAGCCATTTTCTTCGGATGTTACACCTATTGTTCATGGCCAAATTGCACTCATTCCTTGCAGAAAGCTGCTGCACCGCGTGCCTGCGAAGCTGGTGTGTTACGCCGAATGGCGGTTATACCGGCTATATAGATACAGATACAGAAACCAGCACAGTTATTATCGTCGCACCTTCAAGCACAATGGAGCAGAGTGGGTCCTCTAACAGCGCACAGATCGTGAGTTCGAAGCAAAGAGTCAAATTAATGTTCGTTGGACAAACTGGGTCTGGCAAGACAAGTCTCTGCTTGACAATGATTGGTGGAGAGGCCCACACAGAAGACGTGCTAGACAGAACAATAGGGGTGGACATCAGGTCGTACATCGATCAAATACACGGTGTAGAGTACAAAATCTATGACTTTGGTGGCCATGACGTGTACCACTACACACACCGTTTCTTCCTGACACACCTGGGGCTGTACCTGCTGTGTGTTGACCTGCCAGGCTACAGGTCAGGGGAGTTCCAGGAGCGGGTAGGCAAGTGGATGACTTCCATCGCTTCGCACGTGACAAAACCATCCCTGATTGTTGTGGGGACAAAAAGTGATGAAGGTGACGCCATGGAGAACATTGCACTGTTGGAGAGGGATATCAAGTCCGCCGAGACAGCAGTCAGACAGGCGCTGGAGAAGGAGATCGGCAGATGCCAGGAAACTCTTGACAGCCGAGAGCAAGGTCTAGGTCTTCGTGGGAAAGATGATCACTTTGTCGGCTTGTCACGCGAAGAAGTACTGGACAAGCAAACGTCGCTTCAGAAGCTATTGGATGGCCGCCCTGAAAACCTAGTTGACGTCCACATAGTACCAGTGAGCAGTAAGAGGAATGAAGGAATAGATGTACTCAGGGCCAAGATGACGGAGATTGTGCAAGAGCGCATCGGTGTGTCCAGCAGTCGACAGCTGCCACAGTCTTGGTCTGACTTTGATAACCTCATCAAACAGGAGACATCCAAACCTTACCTGGACCTCAACGAGTGCAAACGACGAGGAAATGATGTTGGGATGGACATCACTGATGTGCTGAATGCTCTGGAGTATCTTCATGTAACGGGGGAGATCCTCTTCTACAGGCACATCCGGGGTATGGAGGACAAGGTGTTCCAGGACCCCAGCATAATTCTAAAGCTTTTTAAGCAACTGTTTCGACATGACATGGCTCAGCATCTACAGAAGGCAGAAAAGCTAATGCCCACGGACAGACAGCTGTTTCTGGAGGAAGGTGTTGTAAGTGAAGAGTTCGTTGATGCTGTTCTACCAAAGGAGGCAGAATCCTTCCAGCTTCTCCTGCCACTGATGAAACATTTCGGCCTCTGCTTCAACAGAACTGTCACCATGATGGCTAATCTTCCCATTGCCAATGAAGACGACATAGCTGCACATTGGTCTGACACTGTTCAAGAAGGTACAAAGGAGGTCAAGTTAACAATGAAGTCACTCGATGTCAACAGTGGGCACCCGGTTGGGTTAGGAGAGTCTCTGGCCTGTCGTACGGTACTGATGAGTGAGGAAGGACGGCGCCTTGTGAAGAGGAATGCTGTTATAAACAAAATGGGAAAGATGGATGTGATGTACCGCCGTTTAATTAACGAGGAAGAGAAGCGAACACAACAAGTGCGAACCTCCGACAAGATAGTGGACGAGATCTACCTTCGCGCTGACAACAAGGAAGCCTGGCGTGGGATGAAGGAGTTGGTGAAGAAGATCAAGCCTTGTCTAGAAGAATATCAAGCAAGACTGAGTGAAGATCGCGTAACTGTAACAGGAGACAAGAAGGTAGAGTCTATCCCCCTGGAGGCCCTACATAAGCACACGGGGGAGGACTTGGACAGGATTTTCCTTGGAGAATGGGCAGAGTCTGCTCGGCAGCCAGGTGTATCTGATTCTGACAAGATGAACAAATACATGATAGGTATGTATGTTTTGTGTCTTCTCAGTTGATCGTTTAAAATACGGTAGAAAATGAAATGCTACACCCATAGCCATGTCCATCGATAAGTAGATGTTCAACACAAAAACGAAGAAAAGCAAACATTCGGTGGATCCTTTATAGGTAGAGCCGATGAATTCGACGGACATCTGCTATCGGTCTATTACGGCTGCAGCGGATGTAAAAGACTAGCATGTGCATGTAATACGAGTTGTTATGGTGTAAGGTATGGTCCGTGCACTTTGCTGCAATAAGCAGGATTCACTTCATGGTTTGTTTTCTCCCCCAGACAATAGTCTGTATGACTTGAGTTCCAAAGTCGGACAAAGCTGGCGGCGTCTAGCCACTGACCTCGGCCTGACAAGGATGGAGATTGACCAGATTGAGGAAAACCGCGGACTGACCAGCAACACCCAGCGGGCATTCCAGGTACTAAAGCAGTGGAGGAAGAAGTCAGCACACGGACCTCTGCACTACCTCCCTCAGCTGATGGGGGCCCTGAAGAACATGGAGGAACCCAGTCTGGCTGGAGATGTAACTGCTATTCTACAGGTTTGTGTACAGTCATGCCATCTCAGTAGCAATAGATTGTATTCCTTTGCATATTTAATCCTACAGTAAAAATCATTTAAATAGCGATGATGCAAGTTTTATTATTTTCAACTTAATACCGGTCAACATTCCAATCTGACAGCGTTTTAGATTGGTTGATTCTTGTTAGCAACACCATAGAATTTCAGCTCTACCATGTAGAGTTATCATGATGCTTTTTTATAACCTGGAAATATCAAACTTCATTCCTTTATATTTCTTCTGACTCCTATTGCTAACAGTATCAAATCATGTTCACCTATACACTATTGATACAGTTATCAATTTCCGACATGACCAAAAATACGAACAACGGACAAATAAGTTCTTCTTTTAAATATTCTGGACTGCAATCTTCATGTGCTTGTTCCATGGACACAGGAATATCGTCACAACTTGCCCCAGGTGACTGTCAATCCTGAGGAGCACATGGATATTCAAGGGGTGTTCAAATGGTAAGGTTTCTTATTGCCTTTCCTTTGTGATGTTCATTATCATTATATGACGATAATACCTATGCGGTTTTCATTCTATAACACTATTGATATATATATATATATATATATATATATATATATATATATATATATATATATATATACCATAATGTGGCCAAAGATGATATATTTCGTTGCAAGCAAAGAATCTTGGTAAGAAGTACGAGGGTTACGAGGGGTGATCAATATGTTCTCGGCCTAACCCAGAAATAATAAGCACAACTCAAATTTTGAGGCACAACTTTATAGTATGAAGCCTTTTATCAATATCCTCCAAATTACAAATCATTGGAGTCATTACTTTCCAGGCATTCGTTTTATGCAAATTAGAAGGTAAGTGGCGAGAAAAAGAAGGGTGAAGTGTGATCAGACAATTTGACCCGCACACCTCAGGTTTCAGATCAATTGTCCACTTTTTTTTCGTTATCCCTTACCTAACGTTACTGGGTGTCACCTGCAAGGTAATGATCACAATAATTTGAATTTTGGTACACATTTATATAAGATTTTATACAAGTACGTGGGATTATCAATAAGTCCTCGGTTTTGCGGAGAAATAATAAGCACAGCTCAGATTTCGAAGCATAGATGTCAAGTATAACGTCTTATATAAATCTGTACCAAAATTCAAATTATTGTGATCATTACTTTGCAGGCGACACCCAGTAATGTTAGGTAAGGGAGAACGGAAAAAATGGGACAATTGACCTGACCTGAGGTGTGCGATCGAACTTGCGCTGCTGGAAGTCAGACACCCAATTCTTTTTGCTTGAAATAGGAGGAGAATGATTATCAAACATTTTGACAATGTCTTTTGTTAATTTACGGCATGGGGAACTCGACCCACACATGTCTGATCACAATTCACACCACTTTTTTTCTCTCCACTTACCTTCTAATTTGCATAAAACGAATGCCTGGAAAGTAATGACTCCAATGATTTGTAATTTGGAGGATATTGATAAAAGGCTTCATACTATAAAGTTGTGCCTCAAAATTTGAGTTGTGCTTATTATTTCTGAGTTAGGCCGAGAACTTATTGATCACCTCTCGTATTTTACATTCTCTCAACTTTCATTAACAGGTCGCTGCCCCACGAGGGGAGGTTCTACTGTCAGAAGTCAGATCTCCACGTCATCACCCCCTACCCTCTGTACGTGACTAGTGTGAGCTGGTCTGCAGAACCGTGGAGGTACAGGTCAGACTGGGTACCTGTGGGGCCGCTGGTCCACTTCCAGTTCCGCTCTGACGATGCCACAGAGCCAGTGGAGATTGACTTCCATCACATTGTCGAACTCGCAGGTACAAAAGCTCTAAAACTCGATGTTATCACCTTCAACATGTTTCTATGCTGGCTCCTCACGACATACAAACCATCGCATCACTCTGTGATATCCTCTATGACTTATGACTTAGGTCATAGGCTGCTACCGCACTGTTATATGTTATATATTAAGTCTATATTGTACTTTTCATGCTTTATTGTTGAAATAAGTTACTAACTTCTCAAATTGCCATTGTCTTTGTCGTAAAGTAGTAACAAAAACTACCAACCAGGAATTAACATTGATGTCTGACTAATGTAGTAGAACAGATATACCAAACCAACTGCTGCACAAGAGTACTCTTGAATTCAACTAATTCCAACAGATAATGATATGATGGTGGCATGCTGGAATGATGATGATGAGCACGAACTCCTCCCAGTGGAACAAGTCAAGCCCGGACATGTCACCGCTCTCCTGAGGAAAGACGCCCGGGTTGGTCCTGTGGGCAGCAGAAGTGCGGTCTGCGCAGCTCTTAACATAGGTGTGTACATGTTTGCATTTGACACTCATGAACGGTCAATTTCTATGTCGATGAATGATAGACAAGCAACTGGATAGAATTTGAAAACGGTCAGACCTTTTAGGTAGCATTCACCATCTATGGTCAATGACTAAACATCTATCTATGAAGTTGCTTGACTAACTGTTGTCTTGAGTAATCTTGACCTTCCGCCTTTGCATACAAGACGAAACATTCGTATAGTATGACTGTCTTGGTATTTGCAGACGAAGTGAGCTGTAATTGTTACTGTTGTAAAAGGGACAACGATTACAATGCATGATTCCGTATGTTGTACTTGTACATAACTAAATGCAGAAGATGCCAGATATGGACCTCCACACGACCTGAAGGCTCTAGAAGAGAAACTGGCCACCATGGAACAGCCTGATCTATCCAAGGCTGTGCGCAGAATGTTCATGGTAAATAATCATCTGGTGAAGTATACTGCTAAAAATTACTGTTTTTCTTGACACATATTGATTGAATTGACTTTAAGACGTCAGGAACTTTTATCACATAAGGTGATTTTCATAATGACCGATCGTGAACAATTATTGTTAAATCTTCAGATCTAGTGGTTTGATTAAGGTGTTGTAATTACCTCCATGAAATGTCATGGAATGGAGGTTATATTTTCTGTTATGTGTCTCTGTCTGTGTAGATGATTACTCAAGAACGGCTGGATGGATTGGTTTCATACTTGTTGTGTTGGTGGGGTGTGATGAAAGCTCGAATCGCTGAGATTTGGGGAGCCGTATCTGTCGTTATAATCGATGTAATAATATCAGAAATCACCCCTATATTTGAGATACATTGGTACAGGCATCGTGCTTTATGTGTTTGTTAATGGGCTTAGCTCCAAGCAGATGGTGACGTGACAGCTGTTTGGGGAACCCCGAGTTTTTTTAATATGATAATTAGTTTTATTTATGTCTGCTTAGGATATCATGGAGATGTGAAGCGTAAGTATAATTGTAAGAAGTTGAGGTACATAATGCTTATCAGGTATGGATGTCTCACATACTGTACCGCTGATTTGAGTGACATGGTGATTAAAATGCCATTAGGTCCTCTCATCTGGGTTGGGTGTCAGAAGTTTTATGGGCGATACAGATGTTCTGATTTTGTTACGATAAGGGACAGTTGTTAGTTGTCTCTTTCGTAGCCAATGGTACTTGTTTTTTAGCAGACGGGGTTGGCGCCAAGTATTCATCTTACAGTTGGTGTAGGGCTGTCAGAGGAAAGTGTGCATCTCGTTTTTGTACTATGTGAACAGCTGATGTTATGACATATTGGTGGAAAATCAAATCACCAACTGACTAAAGTTGGCCACATCCCTTCTTCTTTCTGAGTTTCCCAACTTCCTCCCACCACACAGCTCTGAGGCACATAGTCGAACCTCAATAATGCTGACAACCTTAGACATTTTAAATGCCAAACATCACGTTTCAGGAACGCCACGCTACCAGATGCCGTCGACCTCTTAAACGCACATTACACAATTAAGTGTCACATTTTGATAATTACTAATCAGATGGACATCCTCTGTGTCATTAAATAAATACACCACTACTTTCACATAACATTTATATTGTAAACCATTACTCTCAAATACAACCGACTATAAAGATACATACCATCCACAAAAAAGCAATAAATATTTCATGGAGGTATGAGGTCCCCGAACTCTAGTTGTTAATATTGTTGATTAAGTGTTAACTTTCAAACAATTTAAACTATATCCAGGACCATATTTCGTCAATGGACGAGATGGACGTGCAGCCTGATGTGGCCACTGATCAGGAAGGGAACACAAAGTTGTAAGTTTGGATTACGTTTATACTTTGATATCTGTATAATTCATAGAAAGTATAGCTTAATTCAGACGTTCTTTGAGAGGAAATGGAGACTAAAATACCCTTCCTGTGGTTCTCTTGCATTTGGTAATTTCCATCAAACGATAATCACATTAACATGAATTGCTTTTGGTACTGTGTGTTTTAGCTTTTAGCCTCACCCACCAAGGGCCTTTGGGAAGCCATAATTAGGACAAGGCTACGACTAAATTAATGGACATATGAGGTTATCTATAAAATTTTAATATATAGAATGATAAATTAAACCATAGAAATATTTCTTTTCAGTTGTGTAAAACTTCCGTGCAAAGGAAAGTACATCTGCAAAGACACAGACATCGGGATCGTCACATCCTGTCCCATGACGATGACGTATCAGACAGAACCCCAGCCTGACCAATGGGAACACCAGGAGGACTGGATGCCTGTCGGCCCCGTGTTTAACATCCAGTCTGACGTTCCAGAGGACGGACCTGTGGAACTTCTGCTGCCGCACATCCTGGATCTGTCAGACTACAACATAACGGGTGCGTGTTGTGTAGCTTTAGTGGACAAGTTTTTATTGTTCCTGAATCGCCTTCGTCCCAATTTATGACAAGGAATATACCTTTACGGCTATAAGCATAGTGCTCATTGCCTTTGGCCCGTTTCAAAACTTCATTCAATAATCAGCGCTTTGGCTTGTATTTGCTGTCTTATACTGTAAATGCATTTAAGTTCGCGGGGATTTAATTTCGCGGTAGCGGGGAAAAGGACTTTTCGCTGTGGATTTAATTTCGCGGCAGCACCATGCACTGTAGTATCTTAATGCCCTAGAAAAATGTTCGCGGTGGTTTTAAATTCGCGGTGAAGCGGCGGCCGCGAAAACCGCGAACATTAATCCACCGCGAAAGTTTCTGCATTTACAGTATCATTTTCACATATTCTTCTGTTACAAATCTCCAGTGCCCTGTATGAAAGCTGTTTAGTAATTATAGCAAATATTTCCATGCCCCTTTTCGTACAGATATCCCTGAAGAAGAGGCCAAAGTTGTTCATATTGCAGACAAGAAGGAAGAGTTGCTACCATGTGTGATAACACCTACACACTCCATCTTCCGTCGTTGCAAGGGAACATGGGTGTTCAGTGCAGTAAAAAGAGCACTTGGGTTGGAAGCCCCAAGAAAGGGCCTCTTCGCCATGTTTAAATCGTCCTGGGCAAGCTACGGTGTAGATGTGAAGGCCTTCATTGTCTCAAACACTAAAGGCATGATAAAAGTAAGTTTCGTCGATTAATGTTATCAATCAATCAATATCTTGATTATATATATTACAATGATACATTAGTTGTGCAATCATGTAAAAATTATCCCTTTGAGACGCTTGCTGTAATTTCAGACTTTACAAGACGACTTAGGAGACCTGTGCGAGGAAGGAAAAACGTTCTCCTTGCTGTCCAGCAAAGCCTGCACAGTGATGCCTGAGCAAACGTACTGTTTGCACGCAACAGTGGAGAACGGTAATATGGTGGCACATGATCCAGAGGTAGGTCGCCCTGATGTATCACTTTGGCAGTAATGATAAGCTTCTGCAAAATTCATTTGCATTTCATTACTGTGAATGACTTCTAGGTTTAAAACAATTCCTTGCTAGCGAATTACCACTGTTTGGTTACATACATGCACGTGAGATTGGGAATACGCAATACGATCAAAAACATCGACGAAATATTTAAAGCAGAAACTGCTACACTGATCGATTGTGCTACATCTTCTCTCAGCCACCAGATGGCATCCCGTATGAGGACACACTGGGCGATGGTACCTACCCACAGATGTTCGAAATCATCATCCAGAGTAGCAGCGATGGAACTGCTGCTGTGAAACTGGACGCGCGTCTTCGTCCTGGGGGCCAAAACGGTCACGATATCTGCAAGACGACCAAGTTCATAGGTGTTGTAACATTTTCTATATTTTATGAAAGCTGTTGATGGATTGAAGTGCTTCGATAAGCGGAGTGAATCGAAAAACGAAATCTTACGAGATGTCATTTCTGTCAAACATCTCAGTGCCCCATCCAACAGAACTGAATGATTATAGATCTAAGATGAATTTGTTCATCTCAATGAGAAACTGTATAACATTTTGGCCATAGAGCTACCGGGCACCATCCAACCGTCGATCACCAGCCAACCGCCTGATACTTCAAACCAAGGAGCTACAGCAGCAGCTTTACCCACTTCAACTCTGAACACGCTTCCGACTGGTAAGTAACCAACACTTTCAAGGGCTTATTCATGTCATTCGAGGAAAGACTGCAGGGATCTATATTAAATGCAATTAGGTTCCGTGGCCATCCCTTTAAATTTAGTTCTGGTACGTATACCTGTGATAATGTAGGTTTAAGCTTGAAGTCTCTGATGCTCAACAGAAGC
Organism: Branchiostoma floridae; assembly: GCF_000003815.2. Lineage (NCBI taxonomy): Eukaryota > Metazoa > Chordata > Leptocardii > Amphioxiformes > Branchiostomatidae > Branchiostoma > Branchiostoma floridae. Next base: position 249,073 of record NW_023365749.1, read on the forward strand.
AAACTGCAACGAATGCACCTGCAGTGTTTTACAATATATATCATGCGATATCTGGTTTTGACAACAGAACCGCCGAGCACCAGCCAACCAGCTGGTTCTTCAAACCAAGGACCTTCTGAACCAGATTCGACTTCCTCAGCACTGGCCACGCGTCCGACTGGTATGTGACCATCCCTTTTGAGGACGCATTCATATTATTCGAGAAAGAACCTGATATCCGATACCTGTGATAATGTAGTTTTAAGCTTAACTAAAACAGACACTAACTACGACGAATGCTCTTGCAGTTTTTACCATAATAATCATGTGATATTTTGGCTTTGACTACAGAACCATCGAGCACCAGCCGACCGCCTGATCTTTCTATTCATGGAGCTGCAGCAGCTGACTTGACTGCCTTAGTACTGGATACGCCTCCGACTGGTAAGTGACGAGCACTACCTGCGAATTTTTTGTTGCTATGTGGGGACATTAGCAGATCGATCATCCCTTAAAATGGAAAACATGTGCCAATGTTGCTTTAAGTCTGTGATGCAAGCAGGAACTCAACACCGTGAATGCTCTCGCGACGGAAAGACTGCCACTGGCAGAAACTTCATTTGCAAATGGATTCATATCCCTTCATCTGACTTCCTAACTTCGTGAAACTTTCTTAATAGATAGCAATTGCTTCAATAATGACTAAACATCATCCTACCAGTCTTAAGGGACTTGTTGATTAACATATCCTCAATTTATATCTTTGAATCTTCATTTGTTGTTTTTGCTTCAGTTCTTTGCTTATTTGTTATTTTGTTATCTTGTTTTCTTTTCTTGTATTCATCTACCCTTGTACTTGTATTCGTTTGCGGTGGCGGCATGAATATAAGTCACGACTTGAGTGTGCTGTCACCATGTCTTGTAAAGATGTGTTGTAATAATAATAAAAAAACTTGCATTTCGACTAAAGCAGGATCTTGAGGCGCACACCCATAACAAAGTTATGCTAACTTGATATGCACCATCACTTTTCCCTTCTTTCATCTTTACCAATTAGTGCAATGTTTTCCTTCGCTTAGATTGTTCATAGAAGCCACCAAAGCATATGTTATGATATCATGATAAGGACTAAGTGTCTCAATTTAAGTATAACGATGAGAGGTTCTATTTTCTGTCCCAAATGAACCAGTACTTCCAGTTTAAAGGTCTGTACATATTCAACCCACAGGGCTCATGAAACCCCGAGTGTTGCTGATCAATGACGAGTATGGTACGAAAAGAGGCGGAATCTCAACCATCAACTACCAAATGGCGCAGGATCTGACCCAAGCCGGAGCAGACGTCTCTTGTACAGTTCTTCGTGCGTCCGAAAGAGACATGGCAAGCGCAGCGAACGACCATGTCACGCTGATTAAACCCTTCCAACGCGCAGACGATACAAGAGAACCGTCATTAGACTGGCTGGTATTTGATCACCGAATCCGGTATCCAGACCTCCCTGGCGGTGTAGGCTGTATCGTTGGTCATGCCGACATCACAGACAAGGCAGCACGGAGCATCAAAGACGACCGGTACCCCCAGGCAGACCTGGTCACCATCAACCACGTCTTACCAGAAGACACGGAGCGTTACAAGGGAGGCCGAAAGCCAATGAAAGCCTGGGAGAAGGAAATTGACATACTGAAGACGTCCGACGGTGCGGCGGCTGTCTTTTCAGTGGGTAAACGGACATACAGCCACTATTCAACCATGTACAAAGGAGACAAGAAACCCAGAAATCACTACATGTACCTCCCAAGGCCATCCACCATATTCGCGGACGCCACAGTGGACCCTGGTGGTGACGGACAGAAGGTCGTCCTGTCCATCGGCAGAGTAAGGGGCGTAGAGACGCTGAAAGGTCATACCCTCGCAGCAGGGTCATTGGGAGAAGTAGCAGAGAGGATCAACGTGGCATGGCGCGTGTGCGGCAGCAGCGATGATGTCGATGACTATGAGACGAGCAGGAGAATCCTGGAAGAAAGCCTGAAGAGCAGTAAGCTGGCGCCCACCTTACTGCCTTACAGGACGCAAGAGGAGATCATGGACGACATGAAGATGGCCCACCTGGTCCTGATGCCGTCCCGCTCCGAGCCGTTCGGACTGGTCGGGCTGGAGGCCATCGCAGCCGGAATCCCCGTCCTCATCTCTGACCAGTCGGGACTGGCAGACCTGATCAAGGACCTGATCGACAAGAAGAAGTGCCACGCAGACCGCAGGCACAGGATCGTGGAGACCAGCGTGAACGAGTCCGACCATGACGCAGACGTGAAGAGGTGGGCCGACAAAATCCTGGACACCCTGGAAAACATTCAGTCAGAATTTCAGCACGCAGCCGAGTTCAAGCGGGAGCTGATGGAGTCCAGGTACTGGGAGGATTCCCGCAGAACCTTCCTACAGGCCTGCCGCATCACGGGTGGATCTGCACAGCAGTAAGGGCAGATTTCAAGAACGCCACTGAGGTCAAGCGGGAGCTTTCCTACAGACCTGCAGCCGCGTCACAGATCTGCACAGTGGTAGGGGCAGAGGGACGGGCCGAGAAATATGCGAGTTCATCTGTCCTGGTAGAATCCATTCTCAAACAGGTGAATCTGTATTTCCCAACACACGATGAAAATGGGACTTGCAAAGGGCCGTAAAGCCCTTCTTTCATACTCTCCAAGCAGAGGTTAGGCTCCGGCTGTTTTTTGACGTTTTTGGTCGTTTTTATCGGGCTTTCTATTCTGTCATGTTTCTTGACGTCCGCCTGCCGCGAGACATAAAAAATAGTACAAAATAGAAAGCCTGATAAAACGACTAAAAAGAAAACTAAAACAACAGTGCATTTGTGCATTTTGTACATAAGTTATATTTTGTTTCCGATAAATCACTGTACATACCATTTTTATTCTTATCATTTACTTGTATGTGTATTTGTATATAAGTTATTGTTTGTCTCCGATTATCCCTATATATACCATTTTGACTCTTATTATTTACTTGCATGTGTATTTTGTTTCGGGGAGACAACTTGCAGAGGTGGTATCACCTGTTTTGTCTCCCCACCATTTTTATATGGGAAGTGCAATAAACAAATAAACAGCTTTAGTCTAACCTCTGCTTATAGAGTACTGACTGGAGAGTACTTCTTTCACTCCTCTTGTACGTCAAGGCCTCACTACCATCCAATATGGGGGAGGGGGGAACATAAACTTTGTGCAACTTATGATCCACTGCTCCCTGAGTCACGTGTCCTATCTTCATGAGAAGACGCCACAGAAGCAGTGGGTTGTCTGTGCCTTGACACAGGCTGGTGCTGTTCAGTCAAAAGTCCCACTTTCAATGTCAGTGGAAAGTACAAAGCCAAAGGCTAAACCTGTTTTAGAATGAATCCAAAAACAGTCTTGTAAGACTCCCGAAGAAGAATCGGAATGCTTTGCAGTTCTATGTACCAAGAAGTCATATTTGGTTGTTAAGAGTGTGTAGAAGTTAGTAATACCATGCTTGGCGGTATGCTGTTTTATTTACCGTGGTTAAGTAATGTGTTGGTGATGGGTTTTATTTTACACAAGACAAATGTATTTCATATTCGTATTTCAATCGTTTGGCATATAAGCTGTGAGTCATCAATCTTTTGCAAAATTATGATGCGATTTTTTTCCTTAGAAAGACCCTGGGACATGGAAAAAATCAATTAATTCAAAATTGAATATCCCAACAATCATTGAACTTATGACAAAATTCCAATTGAGTTGTGAAACTTAAAAAAATTGTTAATAGCTTAGATTTAAATCTTTAGATTCACCTAAGCCCAAGTCTTTAATTTTGTGAGTTATGAGATTTGTAATAATATGCAGGCTAGATTCATTACTAGTTAAGTATTAGTTGAGAAGATAAGTTAAGCTAAACGGCACATACTAGTATAACATGGAGATAATCTGTCGGACCCTGTAGTTTCTATTCATTATTGCAACATTTATTATTTGTCTAGACTTCTTGTAGTAAACGAAAGTATTAAAAGATCACCATACATGTACTTGTTCACCATAGAAAGGTGAAAGCTGAGAGCAAATGGAATTTTCTTAGTAGTATACCCACGATTATGTAAATATATTTTCTGAATAGTTTATCCAATATATTTTGAATTGATTGTCTGAGAGAGTGTAGATCTTGAGGAGAGTAGATTTGTTTTTGCTTTGTGTTTTTTTTCTTTTTTGCAACATAACTAATAAACTGATCATCAAAGTTCCCCACACACGGTTTCTAGAGATGTGTGTTCAGTGGCATAGACTGTTTATGACATGTGGTCTTACCTACTTTAGCCTGGATACCATACCCCAACCTCAAATATCTTTCGTGTTGGGGTCTGGCAGGATGGCTGTAGAAAGGTTCTCGAAGGCCCTTGATCAGAGGGAGGAGAACCTAGGATTGATGACCACTCAAACCACAGGTAGCCAGCTACAACACCACAGTTGGTCAGCAGGCTATCACAGTAGCGAATCAGGTACTTAGTGGTCACTGTTATGGATTAAAAAAATACAGTTGGGGGTCTTTAACCAATCATGGCAGGGGTATAATCACCTCCTGCTGATCCTGTGCTGTTCTATTGGTGGAGTTTTTTGCCCACTATAAGGGGCAAAATTGAGAACGGGCTGGGGTTTGGTAACCAGGCTATACCTATTTGCAAGTCTTAAAGAAATCCCTAACTTTCCCTATATACCATTCCTACACATTTCATATAAAGCAAATTACTGTACTTGAGATTGCCAAATCAAAACCGATTTGGAAGCATGACGTTATGGAAACCATTTTGTACCACCAAACGCTTATTCAGAGTCACTTGGGTCTTTGCAGCACATAGTCGTAGAAGTGGAATCATCGATAATATTCAGTTAAGGTTTCAGTTACCTAAAAACGGCGCACCAAGTTAACGTTTGGAGATCACTGGCGATGAACGGTCGAAACAAGGCTGCTTCCTTTCTACTCACCTTGGCCGTCCTGGCAGCGAGTTTGGAAACCGGACAAAGTTAGTTGATAGTTGATATTTCTGATGAAGCTGGCAATTCGTTCAGCACCCGATTTTAGCAGCCCAGTTGGCGGCCTATTTCCTTTAGTCTCATACTCATGTCACTGGCTAACATACTACCCAAACAGAGGTTAGGCTCAGACTGTTTTTTGACGTTTTTTGGTCGTCTTTATCGGGCTTTCTATTTTGTGTTATATCTTGTATTGGATATGACAATACCAGATACAATAAAAAAAAATAGCCCGATAAAAAAAACGACTTAAACGACCAAAAACAGCCGGAGCCTAACCTCTGGGTAGCGGGAGCATGGTAAAGTCCCATTTATGCAAATGAACCTACCTACATATGGACACATGTTAACACATGTTAATGTGACATGCATTACCATAGGTAATAGTATACATTAACCACACAGACACTCTTATGTACTCTCAGTCATCCTACCTGTGTATGATAGATCCTCATGCATCCCTGTGCATTCCCATTCATCCTACGCATCCTCATGCATCCCTGTGCATTCCCATTCATCCTACGCATTCCCGTGCATTCCCATTCATCCTAAGCATCCTCATGCATCCCTGTGCATCCCCATTCATCCTACGCATCCTCATGCATCCCCGTGCATCCTTATTCATCCTACGCACCCTCATGCATCCTCATGCATCCCTGTGCATTCCCATTCATCCTACGCATCCTCATGCATCCCCGTGCATCCCCATTCATCCAATGCATCCTCGTGCATCCCCATTCATCCTATGCATCCTCATGCATCCCTGTGCATCCTCATGCATCCCTGTGCATTCCCATTCATCCTACGCACCCTCATGCATCCCCGTGCATTCCCATTCATCCTAAGCATCCTCATGCATCCCTGTGCATCCCCATTCATCCTACGCATCCTTATGCATCCCCGTGCATCCTTATTCATCCTACGCACCCTCATGCATCCTCATGCATCCCTGTGCATTCCCATTCGAATCATCCTACGCATCCTCATGCATCCCCGTGCATCCCCATTCATCCATTGCATCCTCGTGCATCCCCATTCATCCTATGCATCCTCATGCATCCCTGTGCATCCTCATGCATCCTCATGCATCCCCATTCATCCTACGCACCCTCATGCATCCCTGTGCATCCCCATTCATCCTACGCATCCTCATGCATCCCAATTCATCCTGCGCATCTTCGTGCATCCCCGTGAAACCCCATTCATCCTACGAATCCTTATGCATTCCCGTGCATCCCCGTTCATCGTACGCATCCTCATGCATCCCCATTCATCCTACGCATCCTCATGCATCCCCGTGCATTCCCATTCATCCTACGCATCCTCATGCATCCCTGTGCATCCTTATTCATCCGACGCATTCCCGTGCATCCCCATTCATCCTACTCATCCCCGTGCATCCCCATTCATCCTACGCATCCTAATGCATCTCCGTGCATCCCCGTTCATCCTACGCACCCTCATGCATCCTCATG
>NW_023365749.1:257617-260107 GCF_000003815.2 Branchiostoma floridae
GTCTGCAGAGCTCTGCACTGAGATCTAGAGTTCCATAGAGCTCAAAACAAGAGGGGGTGTAACAGGAGTGAGACATTCCATGCAGCTCTAAAGAGCTCTGGAGGTTCCATAGAGCTCAATAGAATGTCTGAAACACCGGCAGGGAACAAGAAAGAGGGAGGTGTTACAACAGGGAATGTTCCATGGAGCTCTACGGAGCTCTGGGGAGTTGTATAGAGTTCTGCAGAGCTCTGCACTGACATCTAGAGTTCTATAGAATAATAGAGCTCAATGGATTGTCTGAAAACATTGGCAGGAAACAAGAGAGAGGGGGTGTAACAGCAGGGAATGTTCCATGGAGCTCTACGGAGCTCTGGGGAGTTTTATAGAGTTCTGCCAAGTTCTAAACAGCTCGAAAGATCTCTGCAAAGTTCTAGAGAGCTCAATATAATTCTGAAGATTTCCAGAGCTCAAAGAAATCCAAACAGAATTCCGTAGAGAAACTTCCACAGAATTAAATTGAGCTTCATAAAATTCCACAGGGCTGCAAAAGATAAAACTCCATAGGAGATCTTAGCAAGAGTTCCATATAGAGCTCAATAAAGTTCCAAACTTCCATGGAATAGAGGCATCATACTACATGTTACATGTTACAATTTTCCATCATTGTTTTTGTCTTGAATACAGACATACATGTAGAGTGCTACAGTCACAAATGTGTACAAGTATACAGTTTTGTAGATTACAAGGAAACAACAGAACAAGATGGTGCATACACTGTTGCTAGGCTAAAAACAACTTCAAGATAATAAAGGCAGACAAAACAGTAAACCAGGCTAAGCTACCATCTCCACCAAGCTACATCAAGCCTTAGAAAACAACAAAGAAGTGCAATAAGCTACCATCTCTACTATAAGGTACATCACAGTATATAAAGTGTAAGAAAACATTGAAAAAGTGCAAAAAGGACAATAATGTGAAAACTGTTGCTAACTAAAGACAACACAAAAGAAAGCGAAAGATGAGAACCTAGGTTTGACATGAGGATCAATGTTGCTGGGCGGGGTGTCGTCGGGCGTGGCATCACCATGGAGATGGTTTTCCAGAAGCAAAGCACGAGCAAGGCATCTGCCACACCAGGACGGAGGGAAGAAGAGAAGGGAGAAGGGAGGACAAACAGATGAGAGTTGTGAGACAATAATCTATTGGCAGTTGCAGAGCAGGGCCAGGTGTTTAGAGCTGGGGGGGGGGGGGGTGTCCCACTTGTTTGTCTTGGAGGCAGGGCTATTGCTTTTTTATGGGTTCACAGAGTTCCCTACAGTTCTAGAGAGATCCCTTATTCTACTGAGATACAGAGTTCCCTAGAAGTCACTGGAATTCCACAGAGTTCTGTATAGATCCCCAGAGTTCAATAGAAACTTTTACTGAGTTCTGTAAAATTTCATAAAGTTATATTGGGAGAAGGTTTAGGCATGATTCTTCCCTTCATACAATTTTTGCAGAACTAATTGCTGATCAAACTTTTTATTTGATATTTAAAACAAGTTTGTTTGTTTATTTCTTTTATTTGAAGTTTAGGAATTTTTAAAACATGGCTTTTCAACAATTTCTTTCCTTTATTAGAGAGGAAGTAGAAAAGGTCTTAGCAAGGTTGAACCCCGACCCCCAAACTTTGCCCACCTGGCCTAGCGTACAGAGTAGACCACTAGAAGATGCAGAGCAGAGTACTTACCTGACGGGGAAGCCGTACCTGAGATTTGTACAAGGGGCAACAAATACACAGCGTTAACATAAGCCTTCAGAATCTACCACCAGTCCTACTACATGGGTACACATATTATCCCTCTCCATGCTGAGGTTGCCTAGTTAGGCAGCATGTTAGCCTGGTTACCAAACCCCAGCCCGATCTCAAGTATCTATCGTGCAGGGGTCTGGCCGGATGGCATAGGCCAGCTTCTCAATTTTGCCCCTTATAGTGGGCAAAAACCCCCACCAATAGAACAGCACAGGATCAGCAGGAGGTAATTACACCCCTGCCATGATTGGTTAAAGACCCCCAACTGTACTTTTTGAATCCATAACAGTGACCACTAAGTACCTGATTCGCTACTGTAATAGCCTGCTGACCAACTGTGGTGTGTTGTAGCTGGCTACCTGTGGTGTGAGTGGTCATAAATCCTAGGTTCTCCTCCCTCTGATCAAGGGCCTTCGAGAACCTTTCTACAACCATCCTGCCAGACCCCAACACGAAAGATGTATTTGAGGTTGGGGTATCCAGGCTAGCAGCATGTATGATTTGTTTCAGGGCTGGGCAGCAAAGAGAGGTTAACCTGCCTCCTGCTGCATAACCCTGTAACCAATACACATTTGGTGCCAAACAGCTACCTTAGCAGGAGCAAGGTTAAATAAGCTTGGATGACCCACCATGTCAATCCTGTAATATGTATCTAGAAACAGTAGAAGTGTAGAAGGTAAACAAATGACTGCGGTGTTATACAGTATTTACTTGTC
>NW_023365749.1:260207-261653 GCF_000003815.2 Branchiostoma floridae
TACGGTTTACATTTTGTTAATATTAGCACCGACGGTACTTGCATTTGCGTCACACTTCGTTCCTTTTCGTTCCTTTTCGTTCCTTTTCGTTCCTTTTCGTTCCTTTTCGTTCCTTTTCGTTCCTTTTCGTTCCTTTTCGCACTTTCGGTAGACCCCAGACAGACACACCCAAAACTATATCTCCATTTTTCATGGAGATAAAAAGTGTTTGCTATGGTAAGAGTTACATGTGGTGGGTAGAAGTACGAAACACTGCCACTATCTGACCCATAGGTCACTCAGGCACTATACTTGGACGATTAGTTTAATCAAATGTCTCGGTCCACACACTTAAAACAAACATGTCGAAGTTGAAACTTTACCTACATGCATACCGTGGAATACAAATGTAATAGACTTTACCTGATCTATTTGGCACAAAGCTTTCCAACTTCTCTTTGAGAATTTCATGGAGAAAACATTCATGCGTTGTAACTTGTAAGCTTGACAACTCTAGGAATTTGCTACTTTTCAGGTTGGTACATACAAACAGACTTTATCCAGACATGGACGACTCGGTGTACAGCTAAGTTGACAAGACCGAATGAACACCACATGGAGGATATGTTGAAGACTCGGACGGAGGAGGGGGACGAGGATGAGAGGAGGCGGGAGAAAGAGGAGGTGGGTTATAACGTTACTGATACTGTTTTGTGAACTGCATTCTGTTTTGTAAAAGAAAAGCCTGAGAAAGTTTAGGTAGAAAAGAAACTGAAAGATATTACTTTGTCATGCCGACTGTTCACACATTAAATCACGAGTAAGAATATAAAGTGCTGTGCAGAAAACCGGTAATGATTTATGGCTTAATTCGTGTTTGCCAGACCAGAGCCCTCTGTGTAATTCTGTACTATATTATAGAATCTGGAGTATTTTACTTCTGTATTATCTAGAATCTGGAGTATTAGCATGTATAGTTGGATTGTCTTTACTGTTACTAATGAAGTAGTTCAGTTCTTTTTTTATATAAGCCATTTATGTTCAGGTTACCATGTACTGTACTTGTTACCTCCATGAAAAATGGAGGTACAGTTTTGGGTGTGTCTGTGTGTGTGTCTGTGTGTCTGTGTGTGTGTGTGTGTGTGTGTGTGTGTGTGTGTTTCCAGATATTTGTGGTCATCATAACTTGAGAACCTCTTGATGGACTACGATGATATTTGGTTGTGGGTAGGGGTTGGGAAGACGGAGGTCAATGTCAATTTGGGCCCCCTGGTGTGTGACCTTGGTACTGCAGCATAACTTCAATTTTTGCATCTTTTTACCTGGACATGTTATGGTCTTGATTTTGTGGTGGCAGATAGGTTGTGATGTAAAGAATATGTGGTGTATGTTTGGGCCCCTAGCAGCTTGCTCTTGAACTGCAGCAGCGTTTTCGTCAAAATCTTTCATGGAGGATAACGGAACATA
>NW_023365749.1:261753-297889 GCF_000003815.2 Branchiostoma floridae
AAGAATCCGACAAGACGATCTCCCTTGCGTGTCTCCTCTTGAAGATGAGCGGCGCGAAGAAGATGAGGAGCAGGACGATGGAGACGGCCACGGAGATCACCAGCAGCACCAACATCGCCCAGAACACGTCATCAATCCGGGACAGGAACACCATGGTGATGGGGAGGGGGGGAGGTCAGGTTGTGGTCAGTATGTTCACAAAGTTGTTAGATGGACTGGTTTGCTGACTGGCGGGTCGGCAGGTTGGCTGATTCGTTAGTTTCTGTCTTGGTTGGTTGGTTGCAAAGTGATGGTTTAGATGTTGAAAGCCTCTGTTTCTCAAATCACCTGTAAATAGAAGTTGAAGAAAAAATGGATATTTCTAAGGAGGTTGAAGAGTTAACGCCAACCTCTGATATTTCAGATAAAACTTTCCTTAAGAGAAATACTTACATGAGAACAGTTAGACCGTCTTTTGCATCTTCTATACACATTATGCTGATGTTACGGTCAAATTTCCAAACCTGGGCTCGGCCGGGATGTTTGCGGAATTTTTAAGCGAAAAATAAAAGTATTTATCAAAGAATATACGTTATATGCTTTTGATGAATTTTCTTCTGTCTTGTTCTTGATAGCCATTGTACCTGTTCGGGCCCAAGGGTGGAAATGTGACTTGGACGCCTTTGTTATTGGACCACAAAACCGAACAGGACAGAAAGACCTTGGATTAAAACATTTTCACACAGAGTCCGTGCAAAATCCCTTGCCTGCAGCATTACTGGCCTGTCCCTTGCGTGCGGGTTCTGTCCAACCCAGGGAATTTTTGGCGTAGTTCCAGCACTGGCCTCCTACGCAGACTTTTGGAGCGGTGGCATTTAATCATTTAACATGGGCTAAGGTTCTACATGCTGAGAAGGGGAATTCTGCCGCACCTAGAATTGGCAAAACGTCCTTTCCCAGCACAGATCTTGTTTCTACTGATTTAGTTATTCATTTGAAAAATTGTTATTTGTCCCACATAAGCTCATGTCCTTGTTAGGTTTTATGATTTCTCTTTTGTTCATGAAGTTTAATTTTAATAATATAACTATAGTTTTGGTTCTGCCATTATATTGATCATATTTTCATTTCATTTAATTTTAACTGATGTACAATTGGCCTTTGTTTTATTGATTTCATTTGTAACTTGTGTCTAGTTATTTATGATTTCATTGTTTTGTTGATTGTATATCTATGTTACATTGCTGTGGCCCATTGGTGGCAGAGAGCAAATAAAGATTACTAGTTCATCATAGAGAACCTTAGCCCACGTTGAAAATCGCGAATCAGTGCCCCTCTAAAATTAAAATAAACGCCGCTTCAGGTCTGCGAAGGGGGCTATATGTGCGTGTTAAGCCTCCAAGTTGCTCTATTGTCTACCGATTGTGAGGAATCTTTGGGGACGAATGACGTTAACCTTTGTGTTATTGTTGGAGACGTTTGTTTTGCTGTACCTAGTACTTCCCGTGGGGGCGTACTGCTCAGTGTTACAGTTGGATTTGCACAAGTTTCCATCACGTTTGTTGCTAACAGGGTCCCCAGTATGTCAGAAAACATCGTACCGCTGCCAAATCCTACTCCCAAAGCAGAGATTTGGCTATGGCTGTTTTTTACGTGTTTTGTTAAGTTTACTCGTGTCCACAGGAAATTCCTAAAAACACATCAAAAGCCTGCCGGATCCGAACCTCTGCTTGAAGAGGAGCCAACCCCCACATCTGTTTTAACTGTTTTACAGGTCAGGGCAAAACGTCATACATGTACTAGTAATTGTAACTACTGAAAGGACAACGTTCACCAGTCGTTAGAATTCTCTTCATCGTTATCATTATAACAAAAGCCTTAAACATTTTCAGCAAAACGCAGAAAGTTTGATATTTTCACAAACGACATGCACGAACAGTCAGTGGGGCGATGGGACCTGACCCGTAAGCTGTAACCATGGTGACCCATGACCTCTACACCGTCCATCACAAGTAGGGCGACATCACAGACACTCCAACCTCACTACACTAACTCTTGCAGTCAATAGTCAAACTATACACGAGCATTGGGACAAAAATTGCGTGCATATAAATCATAATACTATGGCCGTGGCGCGTTGATACACCCAATCCCCTCGCCTGATCTCGGATATCGATGTTAAGCAGTCCGGTCAGTACTTAAATCAGCATCATTACTAAAGAAAATTGGGTACCTACTGACTACAAAGATATTTATTTATAATGAGCTGAAACCACACATCTGCTTGAAGATTACGCCGGACGCGCATATTCTGGCTGCTGAACCCGCCAGAAATACCCTGAGCCACCCCCGGGACACTTCTCACATGTCAACAGGGCACTGCTGCTGAACGGGGAAAACAGATCGAGTTCTGGATTGGGGAAATTGGAAATAATCTTCATATCAAAATCTCAAAAACAATTTTTAAAGTATTTTTAGAACAACGTGTGTTGTATCGCCGTAGTAAAAATCCATTTACAATGTCATTTGTGTGAATGGTCCTATTGTGAAACAATTCTGTATCTGACCACGGTCAGCGAGGATAGATTGTAATTTGTGATCTTGAAATGTGAAAAAAAAATCCCTTTCGATCTCTCTCATCCACGTAATCGTTAATGTTACTTTTAAGTTGTAACAACACACGCGACTACATGTCGTTTTCTTTTGATAGGATGGCCTATATGGAGGGTGGAGGCGCTGTTGCTACCCAGTAACGGTTCAGATTCACAACAACATTTACGAGAAACCCGGAATGCCATGAGACAGAGCCATGCATAATTGATTAAGTCCCGCATCACTTTCACTCTTACCTCGCCAACAGCACGACTGTTTGTCGATATGTACTGTGAGAGGACACCAATACCGCACTCACTTTCTCCTCCTGATTCTTCAAGGCGTCTCCAAGACGTCAGATGTGGAGGAAAGTTTCTCGTAAGATGGCGTCCCGTCTCAGCTCGCTGAGAGTCTATCAGTTCTCAGTCTGACTCTGCTACACCCAAAAGGTCAAGGCGGGACCTACCACTTTACTTCCAGGGGGGTTTCTTTAAACTCTGTCTGAAAGTAATGAAGGAGATTAATAGATCTCAACTATCATGTCTATTATCAGAGTCTTATCAGTACACCCCGTCGAACTGAAATGAGAAAGTGATGTGATGAGAAAGAGCTGATGCCTCTACGGCGCGTGTCGGTAAACAAACGAGTATTTGCCTGTGATAGACGTATTGGGTGCTCCTTAGATGGCTTCTGACAGATAGGGAAACAGGGTCTAATGCAAACCACATAAGTACACAGTGTACCATGTGTTCAGGATTTACGATTTAGGGTAATACATGTATCCATCGGTGTGGATAATGTATGAGAATATTCTCCTTGATTTTTTGTGCTAGTGATACACTTTGTTCCTAGATAGAATTGGTGTTTAATATTTTCCGGGTGTACCTTTGGCAGCCCCCACCCTCGCTGTTAAGTATTGGTCCCTCCGGAAACCCTCCTCATACCGAATGTAACTTGAGATGTTAACTGTACTACAAACAGAATCCGATAGACGGCGCTTTTTATCGATACAGTAGAAGCCTATTTCCCAGCGTATTTCGTGCAATTATCCGGCTGGTGCAATAATGCGAAGTATCCAGCTTGACCGCACCGGTTTGAGATTTTGGCATTCCGTACAGTTAACAGAAGTGTGCGTTGATCCTTTATGCAATTAACTGGCTTCTATTGCACTAGTATGCGACGGTACGTTGCAAAATAGAAGGTCGTCACTGTTGGCAACGTTCCCAGAACGCCATGTCCCGCTGGGAGAGGGTTAGCATAAGAGTAACTTGGATCGTGAGGAGAATTCAGGCTACAAAATGTCAAACAGGATCAATTATTGACAAGGAAAGCACGGCAATCTCCAGACTGATCAGAGAGAATAGAATATGCGGAAGGAAAACGACACGTACGTTCGGCTCTTCTCCCACCCATTTGAAGAAAATGACGTACCTCTGTGTAACACTTTAATCAAGCCTAAGTGCCATCCGATTTTCGGCTGGGGTCCTATACTCGTTATCATATAAACAAATTTTAAGATATAGTGAACTATAATCACAAAATCGGTACTCCGATCTGATTGCTTCTCTTTCAACCTTGCAACTGATTGCTCCTCTCCAGGAATACAAGTCGCAAATCAGAAATATTATTTTTTTTCATGTATACACATCAAAATTGTACCAACTGAAAATGAGCGATACCATCATAACGAATAGAAATGTAGATGTTGGTTAATGTTGGCATTTCCCCCCGGGTGTCGTTCTAGCCGAATTTACTGATGGAGAAAATTGTTTACGCTTTCGGTAATGCAATCATGATACTAATGCATCTAGGCACAAGCAATGAGGAGAATATCTATCTGACATCTTCTGACGGCCTTTCTGGCATGTTTGGCGATCATAAGATAAAGCTTGTATACACATAATTGCTGAGGGTTTTGTGGACATTGAAGGGTGCTGTTCTCGTGTAGAATGGTAAATTCCAGACATTTCGTACCACCTCAAACATGAGTACGATGAAGAATGGTTAATGTCATTTGTGCCGACCAAGGCCATTACTAAAACAGAATTCATGTCGCGCCAGCATGAGCGCCATTCATAATTCATTTTCCAAGATGTCTGGCTCGTCTTCAGTGTGGAGCCACTGCAACTGATTAAGGTATTGATTCAAGGCAGTTTGTAGCCCGATTCTTGAACATTTTAAAACTAGATTCGCGTTTTTCTACAACCTGAAGAAACTAAAATGGTTTAAATATTGAGTAAGCAAAACAGGGCTCTGAATCAATGACCTACAACAGATAGAAACCCAACGTTTGCGTTTTCAGTGTTTTCAGTGAATACTGCATATCTTTGCCGAACAAAGATGTTCGTTCCATTGTGACAAATTTCCCATAATGGCATAGCAATATGGTCCGAGAATTAACCATCATAACTATAATATCTAATTAGTTGGCATTACCGTCGTGCTACCCTGCTTTAACAGTCGTATAAATGTTCAAGTCACATGTAATGCATCATTACGTTTACGCTGTGCACGGTCCATTCCTTTTACTTTGCCTAACCGTCAGTGCACCTGCTCTCAGAATGTCCAAATTCAACATGTCACCTTACGATTGACTCTGCAGTTTCCCTCGTGGAAAATGCAGTATGGTGCAGTGACTATGGAATGATCCAAGGCCTCTTTCGACTTTGACATAGCGACAGTCTTGTCAAATCTATCAGAAGTGCTCTCTATGACTATGTTAGTTTTGTCATTTTCATGGCCCATCGACTCTTGTTAAGTTGTTCTATGTCACAAGGCAGTCACTCTAGGATGGTTCTCTATATAATCCATGATAGTCTTTTTTTTTAACTTTCATGGTCCATCGACTGTGGTCAAGTAAGCCCGTGTCACAAGGCAGTCGCACTAGGATGGTTCTGTATGTTACCCATGATAGTTTTGCAATTTTGCATCGACTGTTGTCAAGTATTAAAGCCCAGGTCACAAGGCAGTCACACTTGGATGGTTCTCGATATAGCCCATAGAGATGACAGACCCAGGGTCTCCCTTCTTCTCATAAATGAGACGGCCACCGCCTCCTGTCAAGTAAGTCCACGTCATGATCACAAAGCAGTCACACTAGGATGGTTCTCTGTATAACCCATCGATGATAGTTTTGCAATTTTCATGGTCCATCGACTGTCAAGTAATACAATGTACCATGTCACAAGGCAGTCACACTTGGATGGTTCTCTATATAGTCCATAGAGATGACAGACCCCGGATCGCCCTTCTTCTCATAGATGATGGGAGACGGCCAGCGCCTCTTGCACAAGTTCCGCGCGAAACACGCTAAAAGCAAGATGGAGGAGATGACGGCTGATGTCGTCATCAACACGAACATGGCCAGGAACGTGTTCCCGAGCATGCCCAGTGGAGCCGGGTTGGACATGGCTGCGGCTGCGCACAAGGGCGGTACAGACTACACGGGTCAACTGTGAAGGGAGAAAAGAAAAGCAAGGTGTGACTTCAGAATATATTTGTTACTACATACATGTATATCTGTATGATTGTATGTTTCTGTTGCATTACGGTTGTTCTATGACATCTATGTGTTGTTGTTTTTTCTATTTAAACCATATACAAGAGAGTAGTGTGGCTAAGGAATGAACCCTAATTTGTCCCGTTAACAGATTTGTATAATCTGCATTGCTATGTTCCTCTCTATGTATTGAGTTTTGCTTGGTTCTGTTTTCCTCTTAAATTAATCATAATGTTTCTCTGAGCTTCCTTTTATTTCTGGCAGAACAATTAAAGCGTCAGTAGTGGTGTGTCTTAACACAGATTTGAATAAGCCATTACAGACCGGTAATGTTTTAAACATGGTGTAGTTCTACCTTTGATGGGCTTAGTTCTGACAAAAATCACTTAATGGTACAAGCGTGGATGGGCCAATTAATGAATTATTCATTTATTCACTTAATGCAGTATATGGCTTATGCCATGATTTCGCCAGCCCACCCGTATGCCCTATTGAGTAACCCGTACGCTCCAAATTTGCCTGTTCTGTGTGAAGAGTATGGTGGATTCCCTAATAAGAACCAATGTCAGTCAAGGAGGTATGCGTCATGGCACTCATCTGGGTAGTTGTGTGTTTCTGCTAGGACAAAAGTGGGTCACTTCTATTTTAAAACAAAATGATTATGTAATTTGCACTATCAATTACCTATCCATTTCGTCTGAATGTACAAAATGGCAATGAGACCTACGCAGATGTATTTTCAACTGATGCAATATTCACACAAAGAACAGAACCCCGCCCATCGATTTGACAGAACCATTGATTCCAATACCTTTTGCCATCAATACACCCGTTTATGGACGCCCTGTCATTTCCATATAAATGAGCTCTCATCATAAGACTTAGTAAGTAATACGACACATAGACAACATAGATACCGTCCTGTAAACTAAATGACACAATAACATAAATCACGTATACTCTGAACATAACATATTCCTACCTTAATGCCGTCAGACCGGCCGAATAGTGCGACGTTCGCGCTCGGAATTCTTTATTCCCGAGTCGTCTACCTCCCTGCGCCAGCCGGAAAACAACGTGACGTCCTGCCCTTAAACAGACGTGGTTACGTCACTGCGTCAGATCGATCATGCCGCAGTGTGGAGGGACAAAAGAACCGGGTCCTCTCACACCATCCACCTGCCGCTGCTATGCCGTGATTTTCCGTGTGCCATCACAAATCGGAGACACAGCAATGCTCTGTCCGCTGCAGTTACCGAAGACAACACGGTCAAATTCACAAAAGAACCGGGTTCACTCACACAGTCCACCTGCAGCCGCTATGTCGTGATTGTCCGCGTACCATCACAAATCGGAGACACAATGCTCTGTCCGTTGCTGCATCTACCGAAGACAACACGGTCAAATTCAGTGACAGGTATATATAACGTTAGTTAGCTTCAGTCCAACATCAAAAGAATACAGTAATAATACGCCGTCCTACGCAGTACGCACTATATTCCAAATCAGCAATCTGAGAAACAGCGTTGTCTCCTGTTGTTAGATTTGTACAAACCATTGCATCCAGCAAAGGCGAAACAGCAGATGTCAACTCTAGTCAGACACTGCAGGAGAGTATCCCACCAGAGATGTCCCGCTCAACGTGTTCCATACGCCCAGTGATTGGCTCGGTGTTTGTCTGCTCACAGCAATGTCTGAACATTGACTTTGCGGCACGTCGATCGATAGAAAGGTTAGGGACCACTCGGTAATAACATTAACCTGGTGTGTACTACGACTATGAAATACGTGTTGGAGGTGATCACTGGCCCATTGGCAAGAATTTTTAATGGATTCTCCCCATGTCATGAATACATAACATGGACAGGCGTTCATGTGTGACGTCATGAATATACTATCTACACAGGCCTGCTGTGATCACCGTTGAGCTAGGCCCAGCAAAGTTGATATTATGGATGACATACTTGGAGTGCCAAAATTCTATGCGAGAGGACTAAAGACAGTTCAGGGCAATTTGCAACGCACGTACGTTTTAAGACACATGTGCTTCTTTCGTGACAAAGTAAGGCATTAGGTAGTAATCACAGGTACCGGTAGGGATCACATAGTGTTGTCGCTTGTCAATTCTCAAGTTCGGGGCCCTACAAGGGCAATGACCCTAATTGACGCTTGCGAAGAACAGTATTGATTTTTCGTGAGGGTGGCGCATCTAATCCTCAGGTTCAAGCAGATGTATGGCGTTGTGTGTTTGTGTATCGTTAGTTATCTTTATCCGCCAGGTAACCTATATCCGTTGTCCTTAAAAACGGCATATTCAGGGTTTTGTTTTCGACGGGCAATGTTTTCAATATCCTATGATCAGCAATATTTTCAACATATTGTAATTTGAAACCAACGCCCGTCGCCTAAAGTTATGTCCCTAAATACGCTGTCTTTTTTTCAGACAACGTATAAAGGTTACTTCGCGGATAAAGGTTAACTAGCGTTGATCTCTTTGGAAGTGTTGAGCGTCTTCCTTGCATAACACTCATGACGTACTTGGACATAAGGATCACATATATAAGGCACTACTCCCCAGAAACGAACCCCATATTGGTGGAGCCGGGGCGCGCCCCCTAAATACAAACTTGACTCATCGCCAGATCACAACTGACAGACAAACATAAAAATCCCGGCTTCCTCCTCAGTTGATCATTCCCAGTAGATGACTCACTTCACACTGTGGAGTATATAACACTCGGAAATAAAGACATACCACTCAACGCCTTCACAAATTAAACACCAGTCCTTGATACGCCTTAAGAAGTGGAGAGAGTTTCCACCAAACAGAAGTCACCAACTCAGCGAGGCTTGTAGCTGTGATCTGCGGTTCACGGGTCCCACATAGCCGACAACAGTACCAGGAAACCATGGTGGTGTTCGGCGCTACAGCCCCCGTTGTGTTGCTTGGATTCCTCGTTGCAGGTAAGTACATGTGTTTTGTGTAATTCTGTCGCATTTACAATGTGGTTATCGCTTAAGCCATAAAAAGTTATGGACTTATTTAAAGTTAACGTAATAAAGAGTAACGGTAATGATTTCATGGCGACATTGCGCTATTCTTGATTTGCATCTTTTTGTTAGCTTTAGATCAATCTAGTACACTGTCTTATACAAGACAGGGTCAAGACAGGGTAGGGAATCGTCGCACTCGTTAGACCGCCTAAGGCGTTTACAAATGGAGGTTTGGGGGTTGCCTAAATGCTTAAGATTATGCAATACTTCTAAAGTCTCAAAGACTAAAATGTACGTACGGCATTTAGCAACTAACAGAAAAGTCTTCGTATCCATTGGTTTGATCTTCAGGACATCCTGACAGCCCCTTATACACTGACTTGCTAATGTTTTTAAGGAGGCTCAAGACATTTGCTGAACAGGGCTTCTTCAAGAGTCTATCCTTTGTTTTAATGCTTTATCGTGTATCAGAGTAAGCTTTTGTGGCGGATGTGGCACATTTGCGTGCGCTTCTGCCCCACATGCGAACCCGACCTCGGCGGCTTGCGTGCCTCTGGCCTCAGGCCTTCAGACCACGAGTAGGTCACAAGACAAACAGGCGAGTACTTGTCAACAAACCAAGTGTGAGCGTATTAATATGACTTAACAAGAGGACCTCAGTTTATCTAATTACTTGAAGTAACGGCAGTTCACATTTGCGGCTGTTGAACGTGCACATGATTTAGTTGACAGGATCAGTGTGAATCCGGATCCGTATATTAGAATGATGAATAGAGTCCATTTCAGGTCAGTTGCCGCAACGGTTAATGATGACCAAATTGGCTAATTTTCAAACTGACTCTAACCACATCCGAGAGGTCACGTTTTGGAACAAGGACCTAAGTCGTTTGAAATCGACTCAGTTGGCATTTACAGCAATTCATGCAAAACGAATTCGACTTGATTACCAAATCTGATTAAACCGATTTGGTTTTTGCAGCATGAACGAACGGAGTTAAAGTAGTATATTGTAATTAACTAAATTTATAACCGTGAAACAGTAAAGTCCAATTATTATCAGTCCAGTAGAGGGGTATGGTGCGGAGGAGTGAAGACTATTCAGGAAATTGTGCTGACGGGTGAGACACGACCTTGGAATCCAGGTCACGGCTTCTTTAAGATGTTTAAGATGTCTTCTTCGCCCTTGGTAAACAACATGTGTGCTTCTCCCGCCCCACGGAGTATGACCCACGCGTGTCCTCATAAGAGCTCCAAGCAGACGCGCGGTGCCGGTTCATTTCATTACTCATTTCATTTATGGTCGTCTTTTCGCTGGTATCGTAAATCCTGGTAATATGTCTTATGAGGCAATCCAGGAGAAAACAAATCGCAAATTGAATAACTGCTTTTTGGAGTATCTTATTACCTGGATGTCTAACATTCATTGATGAATTACCGGAAACTGATAGAGGGTCAATAACGCCTGGGAGCCTGTAACGTTACCCGTCCCGGGTATCAGGTTTTCTTTTTACCTTTGTAGCACAATCAAATGCAACTTCATCCACACGGAAGAAAATAGTTTTACTTGTCAACTTTTATTTACATTTCACAAACAGTCTGTCCCCGTTGTAACAGCGTCCATATCCCAACCCATGGACCAACCCGTAGACCAGCCTGCGAATCAGCCGAGGTCCCGCTCCAAGCGTGACCTGTTCTCGCTGTCCGGCGTAATCCGCTGTGTGACCGGGAACAGGTAGAGGGTCAAGAACACCTGGGAGCCTGTAACGTTACCCGTCCCGGCAAAGAAGTTTTCTTTGTACCTCTGCAGCACAATCAAATGCAACATCCGGACGGAAGAAAAGAGTCTTACTTGTCACTGTATCACCAACACACTGTTTAATTTCATTTTGTTCCGCTTTTAACCCTTTAAACAGCATCCATGTCCCAGCCCGTGGATCAATCCGTAGACCAACCCGAGGGCCAACCGAGGTCCCGTGCTAAGCGCGACCTGTTCTCGCTGTCCGGAGTGATCCGGTGTGTGACCGGAAACAGCGCCCTGCTCATGTACAACAACTCCTGGGAGCCTGTAACGCTACCCGTCTCGGCTATGAAGTTTTCTTTTTACCTTTGCAGCACAACAAAATGCAACTTCATGACCATCCACACACGAAATGTTTGTCAATTGTTATTTGAATTTCACGAACAAGCTATTTGATATCATTTTGTCCCCGTTTTTAACAGCATCCATGTCCCAGCCAGTGGACCAGCCCGAGGACCAGCCAGTGGACCAGCTCGTGGACTATCCCGTGGACCATCTCGAGGGCCAGCCGAGGTCCCGAGCCAAGCGTGACCTGTTCTCGCTGTCCGGGGTGATCCGCTGCGTGACCGGGAATAGCGCCCTGCTCATGTACAACAACTACGGCTGCTTCTGCGGGAGGGGCGGCGGCAGGGGGCGGCCCGTGGACGATATCGACAGGTGACTACATTCAGCATCTGTATATCATGAATTAGCCTATACAGTCACGTTTGTCTATAAGGACTTGAAAGATATGGTCATAGTAGACAGGTGAACACAATAACATTCTTAATGCTTGGAAAATTATAAGGGACTATGTCACCAACAGAAAGTGACCACAATGGCCACTAGTAGAGGTTTAATTTGCCAGCCTTCCTTCTGTATCTGTATCTATTAAGGCTATAGCTAACGCCACAGTTCCCCAAAGTGGCCCGGTCGGGTAGTTTTAGGGAACGAAATGTATTATGTAAAAAAAAAAAACACAAAACGGACCAAATATAATCCAACAGTACGGCATAAGCTATAACTTTTCGTTTCCGCAAACAGCCCGGCCGGGCCCCGTGTAGGAAATGTGAAGTAGGCCTAACCATTGGTACAATTACCTTCTACATCTGTAGCTGTCAACCGGAAAATATCATTCAGTATAACGTATCAGGCACTATACCTGCCTTTAGCCAACTCGGATATAAACGACATACAGCATAACACTACATCATTTCTATCAAATACACGTGTACAGTTAGTTAGTTTAACTACTCTCCAAGCAGACGTTAATGGGGAAAATCGTGATCTTTCTTTTATATACCGTTTTTTCTATCAGCTATCCCCACTAACACGGGATACAAAATATACATACAAAGGGATAGCTGACAGAAAAACACGGCATATAAGAGAAAGGTCATGATTTCCTTCCATCAACCTCTGCTTGGAGAGTAGGTTAACCAGTCCCAGACTTAGCGTGGCAATCTTTAGTTTAATTTTATCTTTTCCTGAGGAAACGAAGCCTACACGTCTAGACTAGCTATACAGACAATTTTGCTATACAGCCATCTGCCGAACAGACACAAAGTTAAGTACACACTGTTCATGTATCAAGACGTGTTTTCTTGGAATGATCCCATGTCTACAACATTCACCCAAAGTCTCTTAACCAAACATCGCATGGGCGCCCTGGATCTTGGTTGTCTTGTGGTCGGTTGCGCTTTTCCGTAATCTCCAAGCAGATGTAAGGATCTGGTTTATTCTCGGTGTTTTCCGCCTTTTTTGTTGTACTCTTTTCTTGTATTGTGTTTCAAACAAAACACCGGGAAACATACCACAGGCCAAAATATCGACTTTGACCCTTGTCTTCCCAGTTCTTATCCACTTACCAAATATCATTACACTCCATAAATATCCGGAAACACAAACACACACAAACACACACACACACACACACACACACACACACACACACACACACACTCACACACACAAACACACACTCACACAAAACAATGTCTCCATTTTTCATGGAGACAATAAGCTGCATCCTTACATATGCTTGGACACTTTTCCTTCTTAGTGCTGATGGACTCTATATCATCTGCAGTTTTGTTCCCTCCCGCTAGGTGCTGCGTGGCGCACGACCGGTGTTACGCCCTGCCCACCTGGTTCAACGCGCTGTTCGTCATCTACCCGTACAGGTGTATCGGCAGCAAGGTCACGTGCAGTAAGTGTGCTGTGAAAATAAGCTTCAAGCCTTCAAAACCAGTATTCATCGCTATCTGCTAGCTTGATAATTTCCACCATCTATCAACTTACTTCATTGCCTAGAAGTGGTCAAACGCATTGCGGTGAACATGCAGAAGAAAAAAGAAGAAGATATTTAGATCTATTGATATGTTTAAAAAAGTGTGAGTGAGTGTGTGTGTGTGAGTGAGTGTGCGTGTGCGTGCGTGTGAGTGTGTGTGTGTGTGTGAGTGTGCGTGTGAGTGTGTGTGTGTGTGTGTGTGCGTGTGAGAGAGAGAGATCTAGAGAGAGAGGGGGGAGAGAAAGAGAGAAGCTGTCATTCTAAGCAGTGTTTTCACTCTTTCTACCCTGCAGCTAGCCGTAACTGGCTGAGACGCAGCGTGTGTGAGTGTGACAAGGCGCTCGCCGAGTGCTTCGCCCGTTCCGTCTACAACAGACGCTTCAAAAATTACCCGTACTGCGGAGCCTTGCAACCAGAGGACCCCGCGGTGGACACTGGGAAGGAACCCGCAGTGGACGCTGGGAAGGAAACCCCGGTGGATGCTGGGAAGGATGAGAAACCTTGGATCGGGTCAGGGGATGGCTATGATCGGTTCCTCAGTCAAAGGGTTAGAGTGGGAAAACGTGTAATCATTGGCCAGTGGCCGCTATAAAATGGAAGACGCTGGAAAGGAAAATTCTATTGATGATGTAAAGTTGCCGATGAAGGTTAGACACCCAGGTATTAATATACGCCAAATATCAGATATCAGATCCAAAATAGACTGACTTTCCAAAATCATAACGACTATTTGGCATGCAAAACTTGCGTCAGGATCACTTGCAGGGCAGTGTATGTTGCAGTTATCATATTAACCGCATGATGCCGCTCCTTAACGTCCTCGCAGTATACTTAGTCTAGAATTCTAGACAATCGTTCACATCACATTATCATATAATCAGGTCTATCTATGACTAAGGTCCCAATTTCTAATCCGTGGCTCAGCCGGGCAGCTTTCGGAAACGAAAAACATGATATGAAAAGCAACAAAACACACATAACTTCAGAAAAATAGTCAGGAGCACAGTTTGTGTATATTTCATGGTAGACAGTTTCATTTTTCGTTTCCGCAAATATCCCCGCCGGACCCCGTTTCGGAAATGGGACCTATGCCATGTCTACTCCCCAAGCAGAGGCTCGGATCCAGCTGTTTTTTGTTTGCTTTAATGCGTTTTTGTGGAGTTTTCAATTTTGTCCTCCGTTATGGACTCCGTCAAAAAACGCCTGACAAAAACGCCTAAAAGCGCGTCAAAAACAGTCGGAGCCGAACCTCTACATGGTGAGTTATCTTTGTCGTGTGTATCTCTTGGACCGATTGACGTAGACATCATGAGAACCTGCCTTCTCAGTATCTAACAAGTCATTGCTACTTATAATACCTTGCGAGGCAGGTAACTCCCATAATATAGGTTTTTACCATAGACGTAGACATCATCGCTGCCTGGTGTTCTAATGTGTTATTATTGTACCATAAATGTTTGAGTAGAGAACAACAAAAGAAATTTATGTTCAGATAAAAAAATCCGATGTGCATGAATGTGTGACACATTGTTTATTTCTTGTGAATTGATGTTAAACTTGCGTGTAATATCAGCTATGAGTCATCTTCCGCAACAATACACAGGACAAATGCATTACTCCGATCAATATGTTTTACGGTTCAAGGATTCGTGCAAACAATAGATCTTAAGTTCACGGGAAATTACCATTAATATTGATTAGTGTTGATAGCAACATTGACAATAAACAATAAGAATAATCAATGCGTTGCTTGCGTATTAGTCTCTGTATCAACAGAAAAGATATGAAAAATAGGATATGAGATGAAAATGAAAATAACAGTATCGAATGACATACGAAAAAGTTCCGTAAAATACAAATGTGTCGCAATATGGAACAGCCTTCAGACAAATATACAAACTTCTCTTTTCTAACATTCAAAAGTGCCCTGAAAATCCTTCGGATAAACTATCCTAGCCCCCTGTATTGCAATAGACTCGTATGTTCCGTTCTTATTTTATCGTAACTTAGTCAGTATTTGATTATCCTAATGTACCGCTATCACATTCTATTTATTACTTTACTTTATGATTTATTGTTTATAATTAGTTTTGTAGAGTATAGGGGAGGAAGGCTTATAATTAAGCTGCATACGATTTTCCCTCCTCCTGTGCGTTTGTATGTTTTGCT
The DNA here is from genome assembly GCF_000003815.2 of Branchiostoma floridae. Lineage (NCBI taxonomy): Eukaryota > Metazoa > Chordata > Leptocardii > Amphioxiformes > Branchiostomatidae > Branchiostoma > Branchiostoma floridae. The sequence continues at coordinate 277,054 of NW_023365749.1, forward strand.
CGTGTTATGTTTTATGTATTTTCTTGTGCAAATAAACAAACAAACAAACAATCAATATAAAAAGACATTTTGCCTCTGCAGGAGAAAATAAACATTCGCTTTTAAATCGAATTGAATTAAAAAGTTCATTGATATGACTTTAGCACGAATTTGAAGATGTTTTGCGTTACAATGAAGGCACCACAATGAATGATTTCAGAAATGTAACTACAAAATCTGTCTCTTATCGGATTTTTATTATTTGTTAAAATTCTGTTTATCCAGAATGGGATGGGATGAAGCTACACCGTAAACGCTACGTCACCGTATCAATATCGATTAGTATCGGCAGTGACGTATACGTATGTATCAATTGATCATTGGTTGCTGCACACGCTGGTCTGTATCATGCAATGGCCCAAAGTCCAAGTCTGATAAAAGCTGACACTAGAAATACGAAAAAAAATATGGTTTTTGCATTATCACCTTTGGCATAGACAAGCAACGCCGCGAGTTTTTATTGTCTGTTTCACTTGTATGTTTATAATGCCTGTACACTATCGTTAAATTGATGTTCATTTGCAATACGCCTAACGTTACGTTGTAGCCATGAATTTGCAATAAACTAAAGCTCTAACGTTAGCGTTGTCGGTTCTAAAACCGCTTTTCACGGAAGTAAAAGGGGAAATTTCTTATTTGCGTGAACAGAGAGACAAGACAAACGTCCTGGACAAGTGCAAGGCGCGTCCCCGACCCTTTATCTCACCTGCACGGCGAGTTAAACACCTGTTCTCACGGCACACACCTTCCTGGCGACCAGGTAAACAAACGTCACCATAACAAACGTCGTCATGGGACCAAACACGCGAGGCATGCCGGGATACATGCCTGCCTGCCATCTTGGAGGTTTTTGTTTCTTCGCGATCGTCTTGTGGGTCTCAAGTCACGAAATTCTATCCTCTTGGGGATCCTTCGTCTTGTCTTTTGTCCTCAGCGTCTTGCAAGACGTCTTGTGAACTTGTACGCCGTTCGCAGAAGGAGTAGGTAGGTGTTTCCGGGTTCTTGTGGATTTTATTTTTCCGTTGTTGTTTTTGAGGCGAAACAGGACGTGTTCGTTTGCGTTACCAACGCACGTTCCTTCTTCATCATGATATTCCAGAACACGATTTTCACGTTTGTCTATTGTACTTCTACTTGTTACGTTGGTGTTTAGGATAAACATTGACTTCCTGAAATTTCGTTGTCGGATTTAGGGAGAAGAGGAGCTAACATTTTCGCAGCGGCTTCTCAGTTTCATCTCCAGCGGTACCTAGGATCCTCCGCTGCCGAGGAGGTTGGAGATACACTCCCTGGAGAGACGGAGGTTGGGAGAAGGAACCTTCCAAGTGTGCAATGACCGCCGTCCTGCCGCCCCAGCAACCCAGCGCTAGCTATGGCACGGACACTGGGATAGGGTCGGGGGACTCCTTCTTCGACGACACGCCGACGAGCCGCACGCGTTCTCCCTCCCCTGCCGCGGCCCGACGGTCGCCCTCCCCTCCCCGGCGTAAAGCCACGATGTCCGGCGGGAAGACTCGCTCCCGGTCCCGATCAGACTCCTACACGGACGCCTCGTACTCCGACTCGTTCGACTCCGAGTCCGAGACTAGAACGCCGACTCCTACACGGGCCGGTAAGAAGAAGGGAAAACGGGCGTCAAGCGAAACTTCCAGATCTCCAAGAAAAGGTGGGTGATGCGATGATAAGTTAATCACCATGTCGCAATTATTGCAGAATATTGCCACAAAATTATCATGTTACATTGTAGCATAAATGTGTCAGCATATGGTGGGATCTGACACACCCTCTATAAAATTTTCATGTTAAGTAATGACAAATGATATTATATTTTTTCTCAATTGCAAAAAAGGTGAGAAGCAAATGAAAGAAGAAGAACTAAAATGACATAGCTTCAAAAAATTGGTAACAAACTTGTTTCAAAATTCATGAAATATTGCCACGAAAATTATGTTGCATATGCAAATAATTCCAACATATTTTAGGATATGACACTGTCTGTTTTCAACAGTGTCATATTAGATCTTGATATGTTTGTTTGTTGATGAACACAAACGTGATAAACAACACTAAATAAACATACCGAACCAAGGGCGGGCTTAAAAGCTTTCGCGTCTGAAAAGGTATAAGGTCTCTGTGGTGGTATCTTATTTTGTCTTTAAGGCATTGTATTGGTATTTACAGGTGTAAAGAAGTTAGATACAACCACCTTACAGTGCCTTCATAAGATATTTACAAGGATAAAACCCCTGAGGTTAACAAACACGCTATTTTGCATCTTGAGTTTGTTTCGGCTGTGGTTACAACACTTGAGCGTGAAACCATGGAATTCGCTTGTTATTTTAGCTCCTCCTCTCGAAAGGACGCTGCCCCTCTTGTTTTATTCTTTAGAGCTAGAAGGAAACCGAAGTTTGCTACACTAAATTAAGCACATTGTCGATACTTTTTTCAAGATTGCTTCAAGTGCTTGCTAGTTTCAATTGTCAACAATGCAGAAGTTTAACCGAAATTTTAAAACCATACCTTCGAAGCAGTATACAACAGATGACAGAGAAAGACTCAGAAACACTTTTGGAATAACCAATTCATCAGGCTGTAATTGGAAACTAAAAGGGATGTAAACTCAAAATGCTATTATTATAATACAAATACATGATGTCATGAACTGTCTACCAATAATTTTTCCCTTTTACGATTGGCATTCTTCTAATAACTACTTATCCCTGATACATTAAAATCATTTTATCGTGATATCAACCGACATTCCCACCAAGCTAGAAACTGAAGACTTTACCTCCCACGGGGGCGATCAGAACATAATCAAGTTCAATTTATTTCTCGTTATCAGACGGAAGCAAACATTAAAAGTGTTGACATATGGACCAGTACGATTACCATTTTTGTTTCTAAAGAATGGGTAATTCTAGAGCAGACGCAAAGTGCTTCATGCAAATTGTACCCTGAAATATGTCCACTTATATAGAACAAAAAATTGTGTCAATTTTGCTATTGATCAATCTTTGAACACAGGAGGTTGAAGTACAAAGCAATCTTAGGTCGTAGGTTTCCCTTAGAAAAGATGCACAGTTACATGTCAGCAGTTGAACTTTTTTAGGTCCACTTTACATTGTACATCATACTACATGTCGGTAAGAGCTCTGGTACATTGAGCCTCCTTTATTTATACATTTGTAATATTCATATGCAGAGTGCAAGTGTCTTCTTTTCTGTAAGTTACCAGCGAGAGAAAAGATTTCTGTACGTTAGAAGTCAGTAAAGCTGTTTTTGTTTCCTTCTCTTGTTGAATATGTACAGTCCTATGGTTTGTCCTCAACAGTCAGGTCATACACAACATCTGGTTTGTGACCAGGTATGTCTAGTGAGTGTTGTTGTTAGCACAGAAGTATTTGAGGTAACAACCGAGATGCTATTATTACACCAAGCCTCTATTGTAATGGCGTATTGTGAGGTTTAACCTCTATGACTCAAAACAACTATCCCGTGTAGTTTGACTTTGTTATTGCATAGTTGAGTGAGTTAATGATAATGTAGGTGAAAACCATATTGTCAGTTAACATTGACAGTTTTACCCTGCAATGCCATTAGGCCGTCCGCAGGACCTGTCCCTCCATCGTAGGATCTAAACTTCCTTGTCAAGGAAAATTTCACCCCATCTGAACTCAATAGCATGATATTGATAAAGAGGTATTTTCGTAAAATGACAGATTTAACAGAAAAAACAAGCACATCTATGTTCATTTAACAGGGAACGACAGAATGATAAACCAGATGGAGAGTGGACATTGTGGGCTCCCAAACAATGAGTGGGATAGAAAAAAATGTAAAGCTGGACAGCACTGATTGCCATTAACGTGTTTACTACAATAACGTATTAACGCTGCTGTACATGTATGTACCCTACATGACCATCTCATGCATGGTTGAGTGCTTTATTCGGTAGCTCCGTTAGTCAATAGCGGTACGGAACACAGTTGTAGCAAGTGTAGTGGTGTTCAGTGGTCAGGGAGTCATACTGAAGTGGTAACCAACATCCCGGTGGCCTTTTACAAGTCGGGAAACTATTAAAAGTATTATAAAACTACAATTACCAGATCCTGTATTATGGAGATTATAACTCTCCAAGCAGAGGTTTAGCTATGGCGTGTTTTGGACGTCTTTGGCAGGTGTTTTTGTTGGGATTTCTATTTTGTCAGCTTTTCATTGTGAATATACTAGCCTATCTACAGTGTAGTGGTGTCCAGTGGTCAAGCAGTCATACTGAAGTGGGTATACCACATCCCGGTGGCCTTGTGCAAGCAGGACATGTAGAAACACAAAAAAATAAGATTTACTGCAAAACTTAGTTTACCCCCAGATACTCTGGAGATCATAACTCTCCATAGAAATTATTCTCCATCTTCTTTTGTAGGCGTTTTTGTCAGGCTTTCCATTAACTTGATTCAGTGAGCTTTTCATTGTGCATAATATATACAATGTTTTATAACACACAAAGTAAAGCTGACCAAATAAAAAGCTTGTCAAAAATGCCCAAAAAGACTCTCAAAACAAGCCAGGGCCTAACCTCTGCTTGGAGAGTAGACATTATTATGCTTGAAAACAATCACAAATTTGATTTGTTAAAAAAGGATTTTTCATGATGATATAACAAGAAATTGCCTTAGGAACATAAAATTGCAAGTTTGCCTCCCCCTTTTTTCTGTTCCAAAATTGATGAATTCCATAGAAATGTATTCAAATTCAATTTAAGATAACCATTGTAAATACTGTAGGTATTACTAAGTTATTAACATGTGCCCCCTCCCCCACCAAGCTATTCTGTCATGTGTAGTAACCAGCACAGATCAGATGTCAGTAATGTTTTCTGTACAACAAAGTCAGCTGCTGCTCAAGGTCAGCGGTATGTCTGTGTGGGTACACTCCGTATCATGTATCAGGTGAACGTGTCATGGCAAAACACTCCAGCACTGTACCTTAAGGTGGTAATCTCACTGCACAAGGGGCACTGGTGCGACACTGGGGGTTCGCTCACTGCAGCACTGTTGTGTTATTTTTACTGTGCCCTGCCAGTGCCCCAAGTGCAGTGAGATACCACCTTTCAGGGTTCTAGCCAGGATTTTATTTTAGCGTAGTGGGAATGGCACGGTAGCGAAGTGACTAATCAGAAGATTGGTGTGGAAGGGGGGGGGGGTCTTGGTCCTTCCACGGTGAGATTTGAAGATGTAGAGTTGACAGTTAGGATTTTTGGTTCAGTTTTGAGTGGCATATTATCATTTTTCATTGTTCAGACATTGATTAGTCATTGTTGAGCAAGCAAATGACAGCAAAGCACCACTACACTGGTTAAAAATTAGCGTAGTGGCCCTTATTTTAGCGTAGGGGTCACAAATTTTAGCGTAGGGGCCCACTACGCTAAAATGCACTAGCTAGAACCCTGCCTTTACTTGTTCAGTTGTTATTACAACTGACACAAGGAATAGATCTGAGCCACTGTACAATTTAGTGTACCTTTAATTTTTGGCTTTATTCTTCTCAAAATGATTGTTAGATTGGCATGAATTTGACATTGATAGGGTGGCAATTGTAATGTAAGAGAACTGTTTTTTAATCATTTTTCATTTTCAAATCGATTGATTGTCTTTCCTTTCCTATTAAGAATACAATCAAAGCCAAGACATTCACTGGACAGGTGTGCTCCTAGCTAGCCTAGAAACTCATCAAGCTTATAGGTTATTACCAAAATTTAACTTAATCCTAGATACAGTGTTAATGTTAGTACTTGTACACGACCATGCGTTGTCATATCAGTCATCTGTTACAGTGTTTCCGTAGCCTCTACCAGGCTTCGTGGTTTGGTGGTCTAATTGTAGAAATTGGTCAAATAGAGTAAATACTACGCTAGGGGAGTCAGCCGGCCGATTAGGGACATTCTCCAAACCAGGCTTCGTGGTTTGGTGGTCTAATTGTAGAAATTGGTCAAATAGAGTAAATACTACGCTAGGGGAGTCAGCCGGCCGATTAGGGACATTCTCCAAACCACACAGCCTGTGAGGAGTCGCTATCGTCTTTGTAGTCGACTAATCGCTATCTAATAGGTGCGAAGTGGTTAAATTACCCATTTATTGCTTTCCGACTCGCCCGTGACGGGTCTTGACAGCAGCGGCCGGTCAAGGAACATGTGACAGGAAGCGGTCAGAGGTATCATCTAAAACAACGCTAGATACCTATGTTACTTTATTAACTGCAGCCAACGGGCCCGAAAATAACTGTATGTTTGCGAAAATAGATTGTCCTACCACCATGAGCGGGCCATTAGCACATGGTCGCGGCACCGTCCGCACGGAAACCTCCTTTCAAATCCGGCAACGCGGCAAAAATGACTGGTTCATTTTAGTAATTTCACCCATGAAAATAACGTCTGTGATTTTGTTTATCTCCTGGTATGGGTTTTAGAAGTCCCATACCTTCTGATAAATGAGAAATTTACCGAGAAAAACAAGTTATAACAAATCACCCGCGCTTGTTGTCACGTTTGTTGATTGTCGGGCCACTTCACTAAAAGCATGGGCGAGCAGTTTGTTAAAAAGAAACACAGACGCCTTTATTTAAATAAATATTATGAAGTCATAAACTTTTTAATATTTTTTTCCTTTAAATCTTTAACGAATAAACTTACAATTCATTTGTAAGGTTAAATGTAGAGAATAATGATACCGCACGCATCGCTTCTACCCGCATTACAGTAGGCTATCCCATTGACCCGTATTGACCTCGCGAGCGCCATGCTGAAATTTCGGGCCGTCAAAACACAAGCCGAAAAGGCCATCTTCTACCGTGATTTCCCGACAATTATCATTGAAAATCGATGTTGCTACACCTTTGAAAATGACGTAGTCGTCTTCGGCAATATTTTTATCGCATGCGTTTTGTTGTCGTTCTTATTTTCACCTTTGTCCCAGACCTAGCTGTTCCACGCGCCCGCCGCACCCCACTGGGCGCTGGACGATTTACGACTTAAATTATCTCCAGCGCTGAGCTACTTCCTTTGTACAAATAATTGGGGGATTAATTCTATATCGTGTGTTCTTACCGACTCCTCACAGGCTTGTGGTTTGAAAAATGGACCTTCTCGGCCGGCTGGCTCCCCTAGCGTACGGTGACTCTATTTGTCCAATTTCGACAATTAGACCATCAAACCACGAAGCCTGGTAGAGGCTAGTGTTTCCGCCAGAGGGGCGTCCACCCGTCCAATGACGGTCTCATTTCGTTTTGGACGGCTTGAACGCAACCAGAGGCCGTCCTCATAAAAAAATTGCGACCCACATTTTGCCGAGAAATCTGTACAAAGTCGATAAATGTAAACCGCAGTTTTTTGTTTTGTATTGAAGCTAGAGGCTTAGGGGACGCCGTCCACAGTCAGAAAGCCGCTCACTGTTTGTTTTCCTATTGTTATGGTTGTTGACAATGTGTGTCGGCGGCCTTTTGCGAATTTGCCCTGTCGAAAACTTGGCGGTAGGTCGATCTCACTATAAGTATAACACTACAAACTAAACTTTGTTATTGGGAGAAATAAGACAACACACTAACTTTGTCTAGATTAACAACTTTAGTCTCTGTTTTCATCGTAAATCATCGTAAACAAAACAAAACACAATCAGAAACATGTGCCCACCGGCCCGGGTACTCGGCACGGGAATTCCCCGACCTCGTTCAAGTTCGTTATCGGCAACACAGCGGAAAAAATAAAGTGTTCACATAAGAGGTGCTGGACGTAAAAAACATCAAGTATAACTTTGGTTCCTTTTGATATGAGTTTTGAGCCCGCAAAATCTCCGAAAACGGCAGAAATTTTCGGGATAATGCGCTCCAATTTAAATCAAAATGGCGCTCGAGAGCTTGTTGTTTATCCTGGCCAATCACAGCGCTAGTTTCCCATGACGTCGCCAGCTTTCCCAGATCTCGCGAGAAGTCGCCGCGGGAGATTGCGGGATTTCGGCCGCCATTACGCACATTGCCGCCGATAGACGATGTTTTTCGTCATTTCTGATCCTTGTTTCTGAACGCAAATTTCTCGATCTATGGAAGGTTTTAGATGATTTATAAGTATACCACAACATAAAATACAATATATACAAATGTTATTTCTTTTTTGAAAGTCCAAGAACCGTTTCTGGAACTTTTTAAAAGTAGTAGTACCCGTTCGGTGCGGCATACCGGTACACAGCACAAATCAAAACATCCTTGTTGTTACGGCACTGAACTTTATCGGACGTTAGTTGTTTTGTTTTTTCTTGCGAATTTTCGCGGTTTTACAATTGAATGTAATTTTCGCGGTTTTACAATTAAAATTAATTTTCGCGGTTTTTTAATTAAATTTAATTTTCGCGGTTTTCGCGCCCCAAGGTGGACGGCCTCCCAGCTGAGGTCTGGCGGAAACACTGATCTGTTATGACCATTACTGTTTGGGGTAACTGTTTGACTTGTCTCTGCCTCGGACAGGAAGCTTTGTAGCGGGGTAATCCAGGTTTAATCGATAACACACCTGGCCGTTGTTAGGGTGTTTGGGGAGACTATTTGAACAAACCGTGGTGGAGTTATAATCAACTGTTCCTCTGGGAACCAAACAAACCGTCGGCTGGTTTAAACGTTTATGGACAGGTTTACACGAGTCTATTGAAAACGTAAGGCCGAGGGAAAAAATGTTTTTCCTGTTTCCCTACCTACCCTAGAAAAACCTGCCGACCCTAGACTTTTTTTGGTGGGCAGTGGAGTCACATAGTTTCCAGTTAGAATTTTTATTCAGCATGCTTCTTATTAAAGTAAAAAAAAGCTTATGTAATGAAGGATAAATGCATACACAGATTTGTAACAATTATGAACAAAATTAAAGATTGTCATTGGAATCATATAAGTGCCCTCACACATTTCGGTTATGGAGTTGTTTAAACTGTGATATTGTATCACTATCAATAGAGTTTGGGCCAAAGTCTCAAAAGAAAATTAAAAAAGGCAAGATAATCTCTACCTGTTGACCAAAATTTTTCAGGACTAAAACAGGAAACGCTACATTTTTTCCTAGGCCTACCAGTAATACATTCCAATTCTGTATCTCAGTGTCAATCGGCTAACATAACTACCCTTTAACATAACATGCCAACTTCATAGGCAGCAGTGCTGATAAGATATAGATCTAGATCTTCTATAAAGCAATGGAAAAATTTGAAATGTCATTCTTGTGATACTCCCAAGGGAAACACTTGTCATGGCAGCAATAACGCACACCTACATTGTGAAATGTATCCAGAGGGCAGGGGCATATTTCTTTGTTGTCCAGTTACTGCAGCGCATTCAAACATAAAACTCGGGTAGTTTGAATAAACAACTCAAATGTCTTCTATCAATATATACATTATGCCAGAAACAAAGGTGCCATGATATAATATTTCAAAATACACACAAATCATTATGTAACATCCACTTGTGTGGAGCTCCATATATTATACCTACATGGTGCATTAAAATTTAGAAGTCGATTCTCTAAGTCCAATATGGCCAGTGTTATAGGGCGTTTATCAGCATCAGATGCCCTGAACTGTTAATAACGATGATTTATTCATGAAATAAGCGTTGAGAACACCAACACGTCATGTACTTACGTACTGTGTCACGCTAGCCGCGCTGCAAGACACACGTAAGTGGCTTCGACATTATCTGAATTCTGAAGGTGGAAGGGTCGTTATGAATTATTAACGAGGCAGTGAAATAATTATCCTGGCAACCTTGTGCCCCTGTGGTTGATCTTGTAAGATCTTTATGTTAGAATGATATCAATTATTCAGTTCCAACGTGTGTGTATCCAGCCTGATGTGTAAGGAAATTACTGCCTTCATCAATTTATAATCATGCATGGATTACATCAATGGCTTAAAGATATTCGCCAAAAATAGTTACTCAAGCAACTGGATATGGTTTTGAAACGGTCAGATGTTTCGGATAGAATCCACTATCCTTCGTCAGTGACACTGAAGAGATCTGGAAGAAACAGGTCTTTTATACTCTAACTATGAATGAAGACAATTTCAGATGTCCAATAGGAAAGGTTGTAAGACAATTCAGACTGAAGACAATTTGGATTCCAAAGAAAACAAAGCTAAGCCAAAGTCAAGCTGAAGACAATTTGGATTTCAAAGGATATCAAGGCTAAGACACAGTTAATGCAAATGAGTCAATTAGCTCCTGTTGTTTTAGTTACAGGAGCTAAAAGTTAGGATAGTGGATTCTATCCGAAACGTCTGACCGTTTCAAAACCATATCCAGTTGCTTGAGTAACTATTTTTGGCGTATCTTATTACCTGGATGTCTAACCTACATTGACGCTTAAAGATATTGTATGGCTCAGTTCATAGCTGTCTTTGGTATCCTTCAATATCATGAAATGTTTAATATTGAAACACAACAAGAACCACTAGACCAAAAATTCAATTAAAAACAACCAAACATTTCTCATCAAGGTCCCTCTTTGGTCATGAAACTGTTTCAAAACTGTAGCAGCTTTATATTACCACAAGACTGACAAGTCAGTATGTCATAACCATAGACTCTATGACAGAAATTAAGATGGTATGATATAGAAGGTTAGTATGAACCTTTACATTACAATTTTTGAAACTTACCAGTAACTGAGTAGGATCCAGTAAAAATGTGGGGGTTCCTTCAAACAGCAATTCTTCAAAATTACACTGTTAGACATAGAGCTTTTTCTGTAAAATGTCATTAACAGCCCTCTCCACTCTGTATCATGTACATGTTACTAGCATGTACCTCGTGTCTATGGAAGAACCTAAGTCAGAACTCAGGTATAATTGTGGTAATGACTGGTTAGGAGATGGTTTAATGTGCCAATCCACATTCCTGGCTCCTAGAGTCCACTTGGACTGAAGTGATGTAAATTTTCACAGTCTGTAGTTAAAGCCCCCATCTTTTCCTCTCCAACTGGAAATGCAGTATTTGGACCATCTCACATGGAACTGCAGCTACTGTGGACAGTAGTTATAAAGGAGTTAGTGTTGAGCAGAGGTACAGGCAGGAGTATAGAGTGCACATCTGCTTCAGTAGGACTAGTAGTGTTGTGTGCTGAGACTTGGATTCGGAAAAGAACAGTCTAGCAGGACTTTGCTGAGATGGGCTGCAGTTGGGAGAGGGCTCGGCAGTCAGCAACGAACAGAAAGCAGTGGAAGTCAGTGATAGTCCGCCTCTGATCATTATTGTGCGCTGAAACGCAGTGAAGAAGAACAACAACTGAGATGGTGTCATCACAGGCACCGGGGCAGGAGACTTGGATATAGAGTTGAGATCTGTTGTATCACAGGTGTTGTGTAGTGAGAGATGTCACTACCACTGGTACAGAGGCAGGACATTGAGTATAGAGTTGAGATCTGTTGCAGCACAAGTGTTAGTGAGATGTACCACCACCTGTATGGAAGCAGGATGCTCGAGTATAAAGCTCAGATCTTCTGCAGTAGGAGTGTTGTATAGTGAGAGATGGCCCCACCACTGGTAAAAGAGGCTGGACGCTCGATTATAGAGTTGCTGTAGTTGGAGTGTTGTGTAGTGAGACACCGGTATGGCACCATCACTGGTACGAAGGAGTCTGGGAGCACCATGGGAAGGGAAGCTGTGTGTCATCACTGACATAAGCAGCTGTGAGACTAAGGGTACAAATGTACAGAAGCCACACGTTGTAGCAGGTATTCTTGTGTTTTTTACCTTCCCCAAGAAGGTTATTTTGTGTTTGTTTGTCTGTGTATCTGTGAATAGCATAACTTGATAAGCCTTGAATGGCTATTTGGTAGGTCGAAAGGGGTCGGGAAGACAAGGATCAACAATCGACATAGCTTAACATGCTATTTCTGTCTTCTAATCAAAATCTTGTAGGTAAGAGCTTTAGATTGTGTGTGGAAAAAGCATGTTAAGTTTGTTTACCATAATAGTATAACATGCTAATCTTTTATAAATGAAGGATTAACCAGACGGAGTAAAGGGAGAGAGAGAGACTAATAAAAGCAATTGTCCATACTTAGAATTACTAGTTCAGGTCTTATTCATAATCATAAAAGTTTAGAATTCCGTGCATAACAGAGGTATGTAAATGTGCATATTAGTAGAGGATTGTCAAGCAAAAACATATATGTAATAAATGCATGCCATATAGTCCAATTCTGCATAAGCTATCAAGGTGAAAAGATACTAAGTTTGTTGGGATGGTAAACCTATGTAATCCCCATGTTTGGGTGTCGCCAGGGGTGTTTGATACTGTGTACTGTAGGGAGAAATATACTCTATAAAGTAATCCATCTTCCAACCAATCAATCACTCACTTAACGTTTATTAATTCAGCCAGGCAGCCCTATTGGTGTTTACGACACTTTACAAAGGTCTAGTACTATAGTAGTATAGAGTAGAGGGTCAGGGTCAATGCAGTAAAACACACTTAAACTCGCACCTAGAGTACATACGAATGCAATTATTGTGCTCCATTGTAGATCTAGGAGTCCATATCCGTGTAGGGTCTATAGCAGGCTTAGTTTATTGGAAATGTTATCAATGATTAGCTAGTTACGCTAGGATTTCTGATGTAGGAACGGTATGTCATTGAGTTCATTTGCATAGAGCTTACACCTTGGCGATACAAATTTGTTATGAACCAAACAAGTGACAAAAGTGACAACCCAGTATTGTACGTAGAAACATCGGATAGATCTATGGAGTAGACCTTTTTTTTACCATTTACAGTATCATAGTGTGTTCTCTTGCAATTAGCCTTTGGGCCTGAGCTTGCGAATATAGGTTGTTATTGTTAGTAACAGCTAGATGGTGACATAAAGTGAGGTTTAAACATTGATGTCCTTAATGTTGTAATTAGGCACAAATTTGACAAATCGTGGATTCTTCCGATACTTACAATAAGAAATGCTAAATACAACAATTACATCACTTAACTTGACAAATGTCGATAACTGTCAGGGCTCTTACTGGTCAAAACTCAAAAAGTCTACATAATGAGAGAGGAAGGAAAAGGATTAAATTTTCAACTGTACATAAATGTACTTTACCTGTCATGTACTTTACCTGTATGTCATGATTGTAAAACTGGAATGAGTCCAGCAAATCTTGGATCATTTCTAAATTCATAGTTTCAATAAAACCACTCCCCCCTGGCTAAACCAAATCTAACATATTGTATGTACAGCAGATAAAAATCCTTTTCACTATGATTGTAAACCTTTTGAGTCTTGACCAATGAGACCGCTGCCATCTGCCAGGACACATTGATTCCTCAGTTGTACTGTAGTGATAGGCAGAATGTGGCAAACAATGTGGCAATATTGACTTCACAGCTGTAAGAGTGGCAAAAGTCAGTAGAGCATGAATACATGTACCATGTATGTTTGAAGATATTTCTATGTAAAGTTGTAGTACATGTAGTAGTTATAACTAACAGTACAATGATGTATGCTATGTATCCTGATCTTCCTTTTGGTGAGCAGAAACTGCACTTTTTTTATAAGTTCCTTATTTTGATTTTTTTTCTCACAAATTACTATACTGCATTAGACTTTTGTAAGTCAACTTGGTAAAGCTTGCCTCTGGTGTAACACACTAGCTTTACTGGTACATTTATAAATGGTAGTGGATTTGTTGTACTGTACACAAATTACTTTCCACATCTAAGCTTTATTTGAAATGACATTCTGACTTTGAAGTGCTCAATGTTTTTTCATGCTGACAAATGATACTTATATAAGTTATTATATTATTACATGTCCAAAGCCAGTTACAGATTAAAGCTTCTATTAAGGTATCAAACACAAATGTCTCAGTTACTGAAATTGGTTTGTAAAAAAAAACCCTCATGTTCTTTTCTTTCAGATAAAGTTGGCTCCTCAAACAGCAGCATTTTCATAACGAGAAGCCGGAGATGGCCGTCCAACTCTTCCCTCACTAGTGGTAACAACACTGAACAGTATTCACTCTTCACAGGGAAAAAAAGCATGCAGAAAAATGCATCCTCCTCTTAACTAGCTTTAACTGTCTTCCTGTACGTCCTAACTTGTCCTGCATGGTACATGTACATGCTTTATCCCTGTCTGCAATGGAATGCTACTGACTTTCCTCCCATAACTTCCACTTTTCCTTGATGTTTAAGGTCACACAATTCTGTGGGTAACATTTTATGGCAACCTCAAAAATATACAAAAATGAAAGTGTATTTTTCAATAAGATGTTTTGCAAAAAAAGTGCTTTTCTTTCATGACAGAAAGCAATATATTCTCATTTTACAACAATTTACAGAAATTCAATCTATCCGTTTGTGTCAAATTGTTATCATGATATCTTTATTATGAGAACAAAATCAGCATATCTGAATGTTATCCATGAGACCCTTGTGTGACCTAACCATGACATCCCTCCGCCTTTGCACAGCCACTAACACACCCAAACCCTTGTCCTTAGAACAGAAGATACCACTAATCACACACCTGGTGGTAAAACGTCTCGGTGGTGAAATCTTCTGGTGAACACCTGCATGGGCTCAAGCACAATGTCTTAAAGAAATGTTTCAACGTCTTGTACTTGTCTCTGAGTCTTTGTTTTGTGTTGCTTTTTCTTGTAGCAAAAACTACTGTCACGAAGCACCATGCAGGGTCCAGAGGTCCGCGGTACCGGCCGCAGAGTCTACAGAACACGCCGCGGCCGCAAGGACAGGGCGATGTCACGCGTCGCATACTCTCAGCGCGGCGTGTTAAAATCAAGGACCTCACGAGTCAGATCTTCGAGCTGCAGCGGGAGCTCGACGACTTAAGACGGGAGAACAAACTCCTCAAGACGCTGCAACACAAGCAAGAAAAGGCGCTGACAAGATTCGAGGATCAGGAAAGCGACCTGCCGCAACTTCTCGCGCGACACAGCGCGGAGGTTCGGAACTTGAAGGAGCGGTTACGACACAAACAGGACAGTAACCACCGCTCGGAACAGAAGATTAAAGACTTGCGGGATGACCTGGAGAAAAAGGAGCACCAGGTCTCCAAGCTGCAGAAAATCGTCAGGGACAAAAATCTTGCCGAGAGAGATGAGCTGAACAGGAAGCTGATGAGGACAGAGCAGATGCTGCTGGATAAGGAGAAAAAAGTCACCGTAAGTCCTTCGTGGTCGTCTGTTTTTTGTTTGTTTGTTTGTTTGTTTGTTTTACATACCTGGTAAACCTCCTTAAGGCGTAACACACCAAGTCTGTACTGAACAGTACAAGCTGCATATTCGGACAGAGTTATTTGATCTACACACATAGGGAAGAACCCCTTCTCTTTTGTGGGTCGTGGTGGGTTCTTTAACGTGTTGGTGGTGTGGCTCTCCTCAAACACAGGACCTCCATTTAACGTCCTATCCAAGGGACGGCCCTAACCAAAGCTAGATACTTATTTTCACCTGAGTGAAGTGAGGAAAGTCATGTAAAATGCCTTTCCCAAGGGCTCAAGATCGGTGACAGATTCGAACCCAGAACCTCTGACTTTGTTCCTGTAACAGCTCTTCATAAAAGCAGCATCAAAATGACTACCATACAATAGGCGTGATATACACAAAGGCATTGTCTTTCATCAAGATAAAATAGATAAGCTTCTGAGTACACACTTTAGCTAACGGACAAGACTTGTACAGCTTTCAAGTGGGGGGGAAGAGGGCTAAAAAATAGGGGAAAACTTGTACAGGGAAGTTGGACTATCAATGTAACAATTCGGACGAAACATTCTTACAAGGACTGTGCAAAAATTTTAACAGTAAAACATTTTCCCTTGTCATTCTAACACTTCTCTCAATGGTCTCCACCATAGCACAAAGCTCCTACAAGCTACACTAACTGATCCCTGGGCATTATGTTGACAATAGCAACAGCTTTAACAGGTTAAATGGAGCCTGTAATACTGAACTGTGGGGAGGGATCGGGACATGGTCCAGTTACTGGGTCACTGGGTCGGAACTGTTACTTATAGTGTTGACTGGAAAACATGGTTTGTTTGGAAAACTGCAAGTTATCAGAATTTGTAGCCAGTACTGTTACTAGAGAATGTTCCTGCCAAATTTATGTAGCCTTTCTTACAGCTTCTTTTTTATTATCTGTATTCTTTAGCCAGGGTAGCCCAGCTCAGAGACTTTGCAATGCTCTTCAGTGTTGCTCTGGGTATACATGAATAGAACATGAGCACAATGCAAGAGACAACTAACAAAAACAAACAAAATGAATCTACGTACATGATATCAAGTTCAAATCTGTTTATTTGTACGTTTCTCTTCCTGTTTTTCTCATGAAAATAGTTGTTTTGCAGTAGAAATAGTTAGCTAAAAGTTGTCAGAGGCAAAGGATAGTGGATGCTGTCTGAAAGATTTGACCATTTCCAAATTTTATCTAGTTGCTTCAGTAACTGTTACCTTATGTATCTTACTACCTGGATGTCTAACCTTCATTGACGATCTACACAAGTCTCAGACATAGTCTTTTAATGCTCTCGCGTGACTAGGTCACTCCTTGAACAAATGTACTCTGAAGACGTAAAAAAATTGGAGGTACATGTTTATGCCTTCCAAACTGTCATTGGTTGAAGAATATTCTATTATCTCTACAGGAGTTGAATAAGCACCTGGAGCTGGTACAGGGCAGCTCAACACGACAGCTGAACGCTGAGCGGGCGCGACACAAGGAGACTCAGGACAAACTCTCGTCACTGCAGGAGGAGTACGAACGTCTTCAGAATAAACTCAAGGTGGGTACAGACGTCTTCAAATTACACTTAAAGACAGACGTCTTCAAATTAAACTCAAGGTAAGTACAGATATCTTTAAAATAAACTTAAGGTGGGTACAAACATCTTCAAGGTGCAGGTGAAACGAGCAATCTTTCACACAACCATCAGTTCATAACAATAGCATGAAGTTCTGCTGCAGTACCATAAAAATCTGCTAGGAGGCCCATTATCAAACTTGACTTTCTCTTCCCTACCTACATACCAAATAATATAAAGATCCAATCACCAGCATTTTGTTTGGGGGGGGGGGGCTCATTTGTAAATTTTTTAGACTAGTGAAGGCTGCAGATGCAAGCTTTCTGGGGGTCCGGGGCATTCACCTTCGGAAGATTTTAAAAATTCAACTTGCATTTCCTGATTCATTGATAATTTTTTTGTACTTCCAAGTTTGTGTGTGTGTTGTTTTTTTACCCCCCTGCCTATGGGTATGGTTTCAGTGTTGAAAACAGCCATATCAAACAAGTAGCTTGTCCTACCACAGTTTTCACACCAAGTGTTCCTGAAACACTTCCAGCTGCAACCCGAGATGTTTAAGGGCACTTGAGGTGTGCATTCAGGGCACTTTAGAGGCGTGTTTGCTCTAAATGCGGTCCTTAAGGCTGGAACAAGTCTTTATCTCATTTTCACATATCTAGAAAATTATTTTATCAAATAGTTTTTCATTGGCAATGTTTTGACAGCATCCATGCCTCGGTCTTTTTAGTCATCCAAGGTTAGAGATTGTTTCAGGTCAAAGATGAACAGATAATTGTAAAAGGTTACTTTTGAAAACTCAGGCACACTTCTTACTTTTCTTAGCCAGGCACAATCCAGCTGGCATGGTCAGGCCTCAGGTACTTTTGAACGGACTTTTTGTCTTCGATTCCACTTTGTCATTTGGTGTTTTCCTCTTCAAGTTTTTGTGAACAAGAGTTAGAAAAAATAGTGGAAAGTTATTACAAAAGGTGGTGTGATGTTTTCTTGAATCAGACGTATAGTTTGTTCCCCCGTATGTGTTGTTGGTTATTTTGACAGCAGACGTAGCCGCGCCTACCTGACTGGAATAACACGGCTCCATTGGGGGGCAACGGACAATACCCCGTCACCGGGGGCAACCGCACAAACACGGGAAACAACAGATGGCAGCGTCTGTTGTCGTGGAAACTGTTATGATAACCCTGACCCTTGAAATGCCGTCATCCTTTGAGGGAGAGACAGTGTGGTTTCCAGTTTGATAAGCGAGGACGTCCTTTACAAGGAGGGAATGATTTATTGAGTATGAAGAGCGAGATGTCCCAGTGGATCAACTGGTAGCAGCCTCACAGTTGAGCTCCAGTTGAGCTTCTATTTCCAATTAGATATAAACTGGGAGACCCAGGTTCAAATCCAGGGTAGGGCATCTTGGTTGGGGCTGCACCTGTCTTTCGGAAGAGACGAAAATGTTGGTTCCACGTTTCCAAGAAGGTGTCTCAAGTACTTCGAATTTAAAGGGCTAGCAACCCCTCCCTATTGAAATACCGATATATCCTGCTACAAAAACAGAACCTTTCTGCCTTATGTGTCAATAGGCCATACAAGGGCCTTAACAAACAGATAGGAAGAGAAGCTATCTCATAGGAATACACGACTGACTAGTATAAGAAAGCTTCTTGATGTATTGACCAAGGCTAAAGAAGAAATGCTCCCTGTCTGAAACACACAGCCTCAGTACCTCAGACCACAGTCAACAAAGGTCACATTTTCTATGCAGTGTTTCAGACAGACAACCTCTAGAATACTAATGGCAGCATTAGTATTCTGGGTACAAGGTATAATGGGGTCAAGGGGACACTTTCAGACAGCTGTAGGGAAGCCATTGTGTGCTGGGAGCCGGAAGGGTCAAGGTCACAGAATCTGACATTGACTTGTCCTGTCAGAGTTTGCATTTAGTGTTTGAAGGTCATAGTTTTCATGTTGCTGATCTAAATATAGAATAAAGAGCTGTAATGATAACAGGATTAGATTTTTTCCCTCTTCTAAGTCTAAGAGGAATTTTCCTTTCGAAAGGATATTATTATGAAGCCATAGATAAGAAGAGGATTAAATCTTTCTCTCCTCTAATAGATAGCAGTTGTCCTTCAGAGGAATGCATGTTAAAGACCCCAACACAATTATCTAATATCAATAAGAATAGTGGTGACGAGGTGCACAAAAATACACTTTACCTATCAACAAGATATCTTCCATCCCAATATTAGGATGACGTCTTTACTTTCTTACTTAAAGCAGTGTCTAGACAAAGAAACTAGGACTACATCTTAAGTGAATTTGTTTTTATTTCCCGTCCCCAGGAAAAAGAGAAGGAACTGGACATCAGGAACATCTACTCCAACCGGTTAAAGGTCGGCGGGTCCAAAGCACCCAGTGTGGAAAACAGCCCCAGGAGACCCAAGGTACGATTACCCCAATTTTCCTAAGCATACTTTTATGTCTTCTAAGTCATACTTTTATGTATTACGCAATATATGAATGATAAAGAATTGGCAAAAATATCACAACAGTGCCACAGTGAACGAACCCCGCAGTGCCGCACCGATGCCTCAAGTACAGTGAGATACCTTTATTAATTCAGCTAGCCTTGTATCTGTCCCTATTTTAGCTCCAGCCCCATCAATTGCAAGTCCCTCCACTGGCCAAGTGTGTAGAGTATCTATTAGAGACCTTGCAGTCGGTAGGTCATGAGTTTGATTCCCGGCTGAGTGTGACGGGTCGTTCAGTGTAATATAACCAGCTGCTGCCAGGCCGTGTGCCTGCAAAGCTGGTGTGTTACAGCAAAGGGCGGTTATACCGGCCATATAGATACAGATACAGACTTCAAAAATGCTGCTTTCTCTGCTTAGCACTCATGCAGACCCACATCCCTCTTGTAGCTCCAGCCCCATCCAAGGTTGCCTACGATTGTCTTAGATAGTCATTAGTATTCAGGGCTCGAAATACCACCTGCATATACAGGTTAGTGCAGATAAAATTGAAGCTGTGCAGGTATTTCTGGTGTCTACCTGCACCTAACCTGCACTGGTCCATGTACTGGGTTTATACATAAATGTCATATGATGTAGGTGTGTGTGGATTGTTATGTTATAAGCTGCTGCAGCATTGATAAAGTACATGTAGGAAAGAAAAAATAGCGATGCATTGACCCTGAACAATTTAAGTATGATTCATAATTCTTAACTTTAGAGTGGTGCATGTAAAATTTGTCTGGTGCAGGTAATTTCCAACGTTACCTGCACCAGTGCAGGTATGCAGAAAAAGTATTTCGAGCCCTGGTATTATATGTAGAGCTATCACATCAAACTTGACTGCACTGATTGTTTGATTGACAGTGCTGATATTTGAACCCAGGACCTCTGGCTTTGGGCCAATCACTGTACAGCTATTCCACACAACAATATTTGATTGACAGTGCTGATTTCATTCCCCCAGGCTCAAAATAAGAATACTGCGACCGATGAGTCCAAGGACGACTCCTTCTTCCTGACGGCACAGCTGAACGACTCGCTGGAGGAGGAGAGAAGGAGGCGGGAGGAAGATGATCGCAGGGTGAGGAGACGTCTTAGATATAGTCAGATCCAAAAGATTGGATCTTGGAATCCATAAGCCTGGGTGTGATGGATAAAAATCGTCATGTTAAGATATTAAAACAGATGCCATCGATCCAAGCAGAGTCTACAAGCAAAATTTGCCCCTTAAAAATGCAGGAAATACTATTTCAGAGGGTCTACATTTCTAAATTTTTCCAGAGGAACATGCTACCAGACCCCCTAGGATCTCCAAATTCCAGGATTTTCAAATTCAAAATCTAGGGGACAGAAAAAAAATTTAGGCTGACTAGAACACTGGAATACACCATGTTGTATTCTACATTTATTTTGATGTGACAGTGATTGACAGTGTTGTTTTATCAT
>NW_023365749.1:297989-342677 GCF_000003815.2 Branchiostoma floridae
GATGTTTCCGTGATTCAGTTTAACGACGAGTTTGCGCCGGAGAAACAGGACGCCGGGAAGAACAAGTCCAACCTCATGGAGTCCCTGTTTGGGGAAACAGAGCGAAAACCGGACAGAAAGCAAAGCTCTTTCGGGGAAGACGACATTTTCTCATCCAGTACAAAAGCTAAGCCCGTAAAGGATCGTTCGGCCTACCCCTGGGAGAAAGAAGTGAACGTTGCCACAAACAAGAAGAACACGAAGCTCGAGCCAACCTCAACGCTGTATGGCGGCGGTTCTGCGATCGTGGACGAGGAACCCAAGTTCACCACGAGCAAACAGTCGCCGTTCTTGCCCCGGCGGCCGCGAAGAGAGAACAGTTTCGGTAACAAGCCTGCGATTAATGCGGTGGACTCATTTGATGATGAGATAGAGGAGGTGATTCTATGAAGCTGTCTGACACAGGAATGTGTTCAAAAACTGGTCACTCTGAATTTGGAAAGATGTATGTGAGCAGTCTTGTGTTGTTGTTTGGAAATTACACACAATTTGTGGCAGACATACAATTTGTGGCAGATTCATTTGTTATAAATCTACTGTACTACAAATTAATATCTGACATCATATTATAGTGTGTACGAACTCATTCATACTGTAATAACTGTCCTAAACCTCAGTATAAACTCATCTCTGGTTGTACATTTGAATATTCACATATAAGAGCTGGGTACGTCACTGTACTTTTAAAATTTGTTTGAGAACCTGGGTCATTTTTGAAACCATGAGAAAAAAATGTATATTGTCGCATTTCAATTCATGACAAGAAAGAAAGTATATTGTGAAAACGTGAGTAAATGTAGTGTTATCAAGTGCAAGACATCTTTGTGTTGGTCCCAGGTTTTGTGAGGTCTGCCTCTATAATTGTAAAAGCACACGTCACTAACAGTCGTTTTCAGAAGGCAGAGAAAAAAAAGATAAAAATCAATGTTTGGTCCTGAAAGTGTACAAAAGTGATCTGTGAAGAAGCATTGCTAGCAGGGCATGTACATAAAAAAGGTATGTAAGCAAATCCCTGTGCCTCAATAAGGGGCAATGCTACAACTAAAAATGATAGAATAATATATTGTGTCGTGTACTGACATTATATGTGTAAAATCGAATGGAAAACATTCCAGTAAGCCATGACATTATAAAGATTTCTTGGTCCTAAGACTATTCAGATTAAGATATCAACATGAATAGCTTCAAACATCACAGCATATCATGTTCCCACCAGTATGTGTGCCAAAATGGGGATATTCAGTTAAAGAAACACTTGCTGTTTGGTTTTATATTCAACTGTTGTCCTGGATACATGGTCGTTCTTTTGGAAATTGTTTACAATGGTGTACAGTTGTAGTGTACCAGTGAGAAATGTTAAGATTGGCTCAATCTTTTAAAGGTTTGCACTGATTGGCAATGCAGGCATACTAAAGTACCAGTAATACTCCAGACTTGACCTTTAACCTATGCGTTGTCAATGGCAACCAGAGAGCTGATTGGCTCATGTCAGAGTAGTGTCTAAATCCATGGCAGTTGTCTACATGGCACTGAACAGATTTTAGCGAAGTGTAAATTCTCGTGTACATGACATGTTTTATTACGTACCACAACAAGATTGTGTTTTGTCTATTGCAACAGTTGTTTTAACGTAACAAATTGAATTAACAAAGTCAGGTACATGTTTGTAAATGAAGCAAGTTGTACAGCCATATACACTGTAGCGTCAGAAAATGAAGTTTAATGTACAAATATTATTATAGCTTTCCTGCAATACGAACCACAAGTAGTAACGAGACATTCAACAAGTAGGCTGCTTTTATGTACAGAGAGTTTTTAGAATGCAGCTTCTAGTCTTAATGATGTGCTTCCAATGTCTTAGAATTGTACTTGATGTCACTTTATGGGTTTTATCAGCAATGGTGCATAACTTAAATGTACAGTGAGTCGAAATTTTAATCCACATTGCATCTTTTACGTGTGTAAAATTCTGTGTACAGAGATGGAATGCTTCATTAAAACCTTCCGCAACGTAATCTGTTGTTGTCGTTTCTTAGAGCCATTGGTAAGATGTAGCCTTTCGCTTGAATTGGTATATTAATACGGATTACCACAGATCTGCAAGCGAAAGGATTGAGCCAAGTGTCACTGCAGTGGCTGGCACTCAGGCTGGGTAGGATAGTGTCTTTGATACATGTAGTAGGTAGCCCTAGTAACAATATGTACAATAGAGCAGCTATGACAGCTATGTTGTTACACTCGAAAGACAAGCTATCTGAAAATTCAATAAATAAATAGATTAGGCATACTGGTTTTCCAGCCACCCTATGTGCCTACACCGCAGACAAGTCACAAGTAGACACGTCCAACTAGCCTGGATGCCAGCCTTTTTACATTAAGTCAATACCTGTGCCAAAAAGGGAAGCAACCAAGAGAGCCTTAGCATCCAGACTATACCTGTAGTTGACCAGCAACCCTATGTGCCCACATTGCAGATAAAGTACAAGTCTGATCTTCCTGCCATCATACATTTGTACATGCTTACACTGCAGACATCCTCCAGCACTAAAGTTGCTTACACTGCAGACAAAGTACAAGTCTGATCTTCCTACTCTCCAAGCAGAGGTTAGGCTCCGGCTGTTTTTTAACGTTTTTTAGTTGTTTTTATCGGGCTTTCTATTTTGTCTTTTTTTTTGCTGTGTCCGGCCTAACGTTAAGCCGGAGCCTAACCTCTGCTTGGAGAGTATGATCTTCCTGCCATCATACATTTGTACATGCTTACAATGCAGACATCCTCCAGCAACAACGTTGTAGTTTTCCTTAGTAACAGCCGCCGCCCCCTCAGACCAGGACTGCCGAGACTCTGTTACACACCACCAGCCAGAACGTGATGCCAACTGCTCCTAAACAGGGAAAAAACATGTCAATTAGACAAATGTTCATTCATGACTAGTTTCCTCAGATGACAGAGTTTTAATACAATGCTAAACTTCCAACACAAAAGTATGCATGAATCAAATTTGTTGCCTTCTTCAGGATCAATGGGCTAATGACCAATTACTTCAGAACTTGCATAGGTTACAACCCCGTGATCTTATTAGCATGCAATCTTGCAGATACATGACATCAGAAATTGGTCAAACAAGCCAGGGAGTTTAAAAAGCCCAACGTCTCGCAAGTTTACGTTCTGAAGTGATTGGTCATCAGTATTCATCCTGAAGAAGGCGACAGCGGTTGTTGAGAATTTGATCCATGTAAACTTTTGTGTTGGAAGAAAGTTTATCATTGTACTATGATTACTACCAACACTGATGAGCCATGAAAAGATGACTGAGTTCTTGGTACACATGTTTCAGTGACCATGACACCTTGTTTAGGGCAATACTATCTGGCTCTACTTTGCATTGCAACACTCAGTATTGCCCTGACTGAGGAAGTGACAGATGGTCACCGAAATATCAGCTCTCAAAACGATCGGTTCTGTACAATATCACTGTTTGATATCTAGACATACATTCCTTATCAACAAAACACAAGCAAATATTAAGCTCCTTCAGACAAAAAAGCAGGTCTATAAAAGACCCATGTCTACCTGAAACACCAGATGGAAATGCAACGAGGCCCCCTAGCGGGTAGAGCCAATCTGCAGGCAGCAGGAGGACGGGTTCTCGTCTGTATCTCCACATCAATGACATCATCAGGAGGCCCTGGAGATGTCAAAGGTCAAGGGTCAGGAAATCAACATGAGCTACTTGTGTCCAACTAAGTTACAGAGAATTAAATGAAAAATTGACGAATGAATGGATATTGTTGCATAATTGTGTAGAGAGCAAGTTACTCTCTTTAACAAATTTAGCAAGATTACCTAATAGTACACATTCAAACAATTTACTTGTAGTAGTAGCACTAGTAGTATCCATAAACATCAGAATACAATTATGGATCATAAGCATAATAAAATACTCACATAGCAGATATAGAAAACAGCTGATATCGCCCAGGACACTTTTATGGCCAGTGTCGACTTATCTCTGCCTGAAAATAATCAAGAATAATCTTAAAAATATCCTTGAAGTGACACCTTAATTTGTAGGACTGATTCATTGATTCATTCATTGATCATTTGGTAGCCTTGACCAGCCTCATTACTCAACACAATGGGTACCTACTGGCTGCAAATACACTAGGTATTATCCTTATTATTATTAATATTATATTAGATTGTATGTTTGGCTAAGCTGGTCCCTGATCTTGCTTATTCTGCAATGAAGCCATGCATATTTGATTGACAGATGAATTGAAGAGATTGATTGATTGATTGACTCACTCACTGACTCACTCACTGACTGACGGACTGAGACTTACTAGTACTAGTACCTGTCTGATCTGACTGACTGCTGACTGACTGACTAAGACTAACCTGTCTGACTGACTGACTAAGACTAACCTGTCTATTTTATCTGGTCCCTGACTGACTGACTGATTGACTGCTGACTGACTGACTGCTGACTGACTGACTGAGACTAACCTGTCTGTTTGATCTGACTGACTGACTCACTCACTGACTGACTCATTGACTGACTGACTCAGAGACTGGTGGACTGAGACTTACCTGTCTGATCTGACTGACTGACTGACTAAGACTAACCTGTCTGACTGACTGACTAAGACTAACCTGTCTATTTTATCTGGTCCCTGACTGACTGACTGACTGCTGACTGACTGACTGAGACTAACCTGTCTGTTTGATCTGGTCCCTGATCTTGCTAATCTTGCGCTGCAGGCGGGCATGTCTGGGGAACTCATCCTTGATGCTGACCGAGTCCTGCTCCATCGTCAGTCGCTGTAACTCCTCCTTCAGCTGCCTCACTCCTTCTGTCTCTCTCTGCAGATAGCTCAGCACCTGCACAAAGCAGGAGAAAGATACTGTAAACGCAGAAGCTTTCGCGGTGGTTCAATGTTTGCAGTTTTCGCGGTGGCCACTTCAACACGAACCTAAAACCACCGAAAACATTTTTCCATGGCAGTAAGAGACTACAGTGCATGGTGCTACCGCGAAATTAAAACACCGCGAAAAGTCCCTTTTCCCGCTACCGCAAAATTAAATCCCTGCATTTACAGTACATGATCAGTTCACTTCATCCTCGTTGTGCAAGGTGCCACTAAAATACATGTAGATGTACAGATTATTTCATCATCATCATCTGCGATGTTGTAGTCAGCCTGGCCATTTTGTGGCTTTGTAAGAAATGATTGCTGCCATCCCAGGTCTTTGAGCATTTTATTTACATGCATTGGCCGGTCGTAGTTACATACACGATACCTGGCTGCTCATGACAACGAAAGAACAATAATTTACAAGGACGAAAGAACTAGAGGACGAAACATCTAGATGACGAAAAGATCTGATAGCTAATTGCGAAATCTACTGTATTTTTCGCAAACCACAAAATTTATGCCCCCCCCCCCCCCCCCTCTCCTCAACTTCAAATCTCTAAATCTTACGAACACCAGAGAACTACATAGCTATATTTATTGCAGGTACAATGTTGATCACATCTGCTTCTAAACTCACCAGTTTGGCTGCCGCTGGTGTCAGTTTCTTGGCTAAACCAAACAAATAAACGGCGAGAAATATCAAAACAGCGAAAAGTACGGCCATTTTGGTTTGGTAAATACCATTGAAAGAAGGGGTTTAAATTGAAGTCAAAAAACTCTACTTTCTGGTAAAACATTAAACGTTTTGAAAAATATAAATCTATTAAGAAAAGAAAAAAGTTTATATAAAAGGGAAAAAACGAATTTCAGTGGAATTTTTGAAGATTATTTCAACCTCAGGCCATCCCTTCATGAAAAATGTAATCGTCTGTACAGTTCAAAGGTTATCCAGGCGACCAATGAGAGGCGAGTATTTCCCCCACGCGGGAGACACACATCACCTTTGTTTGGGCAGGTCCAGGCGAGATCTCCACTGTTTTTTTGTCCCAAATTTTGCCGGTTTTTTCTCAAAAGTCGTCACGACGATCGCCTTAACCGTTCGCACTGCCGTGTCCAGGTGCAGAGGAGCGCTCTATCTTCCAGTCATGCCGAAAAGAAAGGTGAGAGTCGCTTACAAATGTTAGCTGGAATTTGTCATTTTATTTCCACAAAAATTTGTCATTTACATAATATCGTTCCCTTCTCGATTTTACTGTTTTCTTATGTAAACGATGGTTGCAGACGAGCTGGCCACCGGTTGTCGTGCACCGAAGGAAGGCAAATGGCAAGGAAATGTCCAACTCAAAGTCTTTATTCCATTCCTGTAAGGCCTCACAAATGGTTCCAGGTATCGGCAGCACTACTCTCAAACTATAGCAAAGTGTCCGGTCTAAAGTCTCTGCTACTGCTCACTTCTGCTCGGCTGTTTGAGAGTGGTCCCGGAGTCAGGCTTTCCGCCTTCCTGACTGAAGAAATTTCCTAAGTTTCAGCTTTTATTTCCTTGACTTTTAGGATCCTCCCCCTGGCCAAATCTGAATAACAAATGTGAATTCCCCGATTTTGGTTGGTTAGAAATATGCAGAGCAGAAGTGACAGTTCATCAGAAACGGATCTTTTCCAGTTACAATTTGACTGACATTTTGCTGCGAAATAGTGTCAAAACCCCCATTTTCCCATTTATGTTCATTAAATTGCTGATACCGTAAGGTCAGAGGTCTGGTTCACGAACTCACTGACCAGGTCACTACACACCCTGTTACCCCCTGCAATACTGTAATCGTGAAACCCGGATCAATTTCTAACACTCAACAGTCATGTCATACATCGATCACCTAGGACCCGTCCATACCAAAGTAGGGAGAGTTTACAAAGGGTAGCTAATGCTTGCTGCCATACCTGGTAGGAATACAAGACTTTTCACTCAGTAAAATTAGTCATACAAGAAAAGAATAAGTACATAAAATAATTGTCTCGCACATGTCAGTCTTTCACATCGTTCCGATCTAACACTGGGTTGTTTGCTGATGTTTCAAAGTCTATTTTGCTAGATCGTGGCTTCTGAGTAGACTATGGTGACGTCGGGCATCTCAAGTATCTATCTCTTAATTGGATGTGACCCCTGCTTTGGTTGAGGTCACTGTTGGCCCGGGACTAGGTCTATTCAGCCTTCCCTGTCAATCACTGGAGACCACCGGAGGAAGTCTCCTAGGTTACAACTGGTATCCTTACTTGTCAAAAGATAACATTCGGTAGGAAAGTATAGCACACATTCAGTGATTACTGTACTTATAACACTTACAAGATATTACATTTCTTCTAGATTTCATCAACAACTTTAAGAATGGGCGACTTTTAACATATGTCTGTCCTAAGTCTTAGGCGATCTTAGGAACCTGTGCTGTATGCCCCCATTCTGTCTTCGATTGAGATATCTCCTTACCACGCTCGGGTTTGTGCAGTCAACGACCTGATAACGTACCATAACTAATTATTATTTCTAGAACTACCAAGCATCAGACTAGAGCCCCAGCCTGGGAATGGTGGCAGTGAAGAAGTTCAAATGAACTGGCTTTCCCTCCGCAGGTTCTCAAACCCAGCAGAGTCCTTATCTGTCAAAGGATCGTTTTAGAAGACGTATGTCGGCCCAGCTCTTGTCATCTGCGTGTTGGCTTATCAGCTATCGCTAATCGGTCATTTGAGATAACACCCTCGCCCACAATCTGGTGTAAATGGATGGGCCGAAGTAAGTAAATACTTTGGGAGACAGCTATCATTACATCAAGCAGGCCTAGCTTGCTAGGGCTTGCTTACACTTATGTTTGGATTTATTTGTTGCTGTTTTTATATAGCATCCATCAACAACAACAACAACAATAATAATAATAATCTAGTTAATGGTTATGATAATAATAATGATAATAAATAACCATCCAGTTGATAATGATGAAAATGATAATGATAATGAAAATATTTGTAATGTTATTACGTAATGATAATATTGATTTTAATGCATATTCATTACCCAGATGATAAATACATGGTGTAATGATTATCATGACAGAAAAAAATGATAATAACAACATTGACAATTGACAATAAATCTACCATAACACTAATTCCTACGCAATTGTTTTCCGCACATGTAAGTTCTAGTAGCTTCCTTTCTCTTCTTAAAAGACATGGCGACATAGTTACACACTTTGTCAATTGTATTAAACATTTACCTGTACAGGGTCCTCCCCAGAGGATGGAATAACAGAGGCCCTTCACTATACTCCTAGCCAGCTCCACTATACTACTTTTCAAATTTAGTGGGTTTCTTCCCTATTTTCTTTGTTAGTTTTGCTAAAATTAATGACAATTCACAGATTTTTGTGCCAAGTGGCATCACTTTTCCAGTCAGCATTGTCTGCAAAAACTTATGAATGAGGGATGATCAAAACAATAGTCGTTTTGCCACTTCACAACAAAGGAATCACAACAATATATTATAATTGTAGTATTTGACACCCTCTGTCATTGCAAAATGAACCCAATTTAATGAATGCGCAGCGCGTTGGTGCGGGTTATTTTTGCCAGCCCCTCCAAAATTCTGGAAAGAACCCTGCCAGTAGTACATAACATCAAGTATGATCCTGCTTTGATATTGCCCTTATTATGGGCCCACCGAACTACTGTAAATGCAGAAATTTCGCGGTGGTTTAATGTCAGCGTTTTTTGCGGTGGCCGCTTTATCGTGAACTTAAAACCACCGCAAACATTTTTGTATGGCAGTAACTTGAGTAAGAGACTACAGTGCATCATCCAGGTGCTACCGCGAATTAAAACCATCGCAAAAAGTCATTTTCCCTGCTACCAAAAAATTGAATCCCTAGTTCCCTACAAACTTAAATGCATTTACTGTAACTAGCTGGCTGCCCGGTCCGGTCTGGCACCCAGGGTAGCCTGTGACCCACTTGTATTGTATTGTTTACAATCCGAATAAAGTCTAAGTATCACAGATTCTCCTTCAGGTAGGACAAGACGTCCTCCATCATGCCCCTGCCCGCCTCAGACCACCTGAAGTCCTGGAACTGACCGTGGTAGCCGGTCTTGTAGTGTAACATCTTCACCTTGACTCCAGCTCGCTCAAGACGCTTGGCGTAGAAAATAGCATGGTCTCGGATTATGTCGTACTCCATGGCTGTGATGAACGTAGGTGGGAGACCCCTTATGTCCTCTTCTTCAGCAAGGAGAGGTGAAACGTGCGGGTTCAGAGCCACCTCAAGATCACTGTCGCCAGCCGCTATGTCCTCCCTTTTAACATGTCTCCCTGGGGGGAGAGGGGGGAGGGCAGGGTCCACTAGGGAAGGATCAAGGAAGTTCATGTAGTGGGTACCCTCCAGCTTGGCTGGGTAAGGGTTCGCAAGTACGAGGTCGATCTTCGACCTGTTGCCGTACAGATAGAGAGAGGTGATGTAGGCTGCCTCCCATACGGACTGAACCTCACACGGGCCGTACTTGTAGGTGGATGCTGTGAGCACGAGACCCTGCGTTGAGGGGTACAGGAGGACCTGGAGTTTCAGACCAGGATTCTGTCTTTCCTGCCCCAGTTTCAATGCGACCACCGCTGAAAGGCTCCCCCCGGCACTTTCGCCAGCGATCCCAACACGAGCGGGGTCCACGTTGTACCTGTTGTAAAAAAGATAGTGATGTTACATAATTGCATTTGTAAAGGTTAAGGTACTGATGGGGGGATGGATCAAGTTGTCTTCTCGGTACCTTTCACCATCTGAGAAAATTAAACTTGTTCGCGGTAGCAGCAGGTGCACGTAAAAAACGATTTATTTGTTCAGTTATGATAAGTTCACAATGCATGCAGTTGTTACTGTGAAAACCGTGAACATTAAAAAGATCAGTATACATATAGTATTGTAAAATTACCCACATTTAAAAATTGACATGTAACTGTAAGTGTAATCCAGCCTGCGTCTTTGTGCATTTGTCTTTCCAGATATTTGTGGTCAGCATAACTTAAGAAGCTCTGGATGGACCGTAATGATATTTGGTGTGTGCAAGGAGGTTGAAAGAGAGGACCTTGGTGTGTGGGTAGGCCTAGGGGATGCAAAGACGAAGGTCAAGATCGATTTAAGGCCCCCTGGTGTGTGATCTTGGTATTACAGCAGGTTTTTGTATTTTTCATATCTTTAGTCAAGTGGTACATCTTACTTCTGGGCGTGTCTAAGGAAATACTTGGTTGCCATCACACAGTCGTTCAGCCCAGCCGGGAACTTGTGCTCCGGTGCAAGACGGTAGCTGCAAGGAGATAGGCTTGTTACTTTTTCCTAAAGACAACATGTGGGACCGCGTAGCACAGTGGTATCGCGTTCGGCCCGTGACCGAGAGGTTGCGGATTCGAATCCGCCTGCGTGTCACTCAGGTGAAAATGAGTACTTAGCTTCGGCTAGGGCCGTCCCTAGAATAGGACGTTAAATGGAGGTCCCGTGTTTGGGGAGAGCCATACCCCAGGCACGTTAAACTTTAAGAACCCACCACACGTGCGATGGAGCGGTGTGAGTGGTCCAAATCCTACAGTACCTTGGCCGCACCTGGGGCAATTACTGTCGTATTGAGGTCACCTGAGTGGCGCCGAATGGCAGCTCGCTCCAGACCCTTGCGAATTAGCCCTGCCTATTGTAAGCTCCTCGCAATTCAGCCCGTGGCTGCAAAGAGTGAGTAGTCGGCCCACCCAATAACAATAACAATATAGATGCACTTGATAGTTTAAAGTTCTTACCATGCCAGATGGTGTATAGGGCAGTGTCCATCTTCATGCCTTTTTTTAACCGCTGATGTACCTTTTTTTACCAACAATTTTTTTGGTCACAGGATTAGCCAGCAGGTACTGTAATTCTTGATTTTATAACGATAACTTGATTTTAGCATTTTTAGCACCCACTAGTTGAGCGCTAAATTTTCATTGTAATGTAGCGACTTTATCATTACGCGAATTCACCCCCGGCCCCCCTCCCTCTTGCCACCGCACTGATAGTAACGTCACTAGACTATGAGTATAATGCTTCCCAGGAAAGTGACTTGATATACATGTACATGTAGTAGTCATCGAGTCATATACACTGAAAAAAGTACTTACTCGACTGAGACGACCACAGCACCCAGCTCTAAGGCAAGATGGGATGTGATGTGGAAGCAACTAGCTGTAAAGAGTACAAGAAAATTGGGCTGTAATAATCAAAGGTTTATTCAATAATTCAATCAACCACATACATAGGAAACTACTATCCGGATATTTGAAATAAAATAAGTTTAAGTTAAAAAATCTGGATGGTACCCAGGCTAAACTGGTGCCTTACCTGCACTGCCAAAACAAAACGCCCCACCGTGGATGTAAACCAGTCCTGGGACGGCGCTCCGCTTCTCTGCAGACTGTGGTTCTAACACCATGACCTTGACTCCATCGAAGGTCGTCTCCGTGACCTTCAGGAGTGACTCTGGAACAGTCAATATGGCTTCTTGGTGTCGGGACATGTACTTCCAAACTGCCCGTAGAAAGTGGACGATAGTTGTCAAACCGAAGAACTCCAGCACTGCTCCCTACACGCATACATACGGAAATGGGAATTTTTGTTAGCCTGACTACATTTGTACACCGTGTTCCTATCAGCCTGCCCAATTGGCTTCAATTAATCCTGCCAATGAGAAATGGTATAAGTTAACACAAAAGCTAGGATTTTATGCCTAGAAGATGGGATAGCTGGCATACATGTAGTTGCTGTGTGAAGCAGAGCCTACAGTGGCATAAGATAGTATCATAAGCTAGGAGTGGCAAAGGAGTGTAGTCAGCCTAGGAGTGTTCATTGGCCACCGAAAGTGTTCAATGGCCACCGAAAGTGTTCATTGGCCACTGAAAGTGTTCAATGGCCTTCGGTGGCCAATGAGCACTCCTATAAGGTTGGCTACAGTTTGCTAGCTTTTGATACTATATCATTCAGTTGTGCATATGTAGCTTCAACTACTTTGGCTGCATGTACTAACAGTCTGCTTGAAAATTCTACAACCTCAAAATCATTGAACTATGTTGAATGTAATCATATCATACCCTAAAGCCTGATGCCTTAAGAGGCAGTTAACTTGTTATGCAAATATGCAAAACAACCCCCCCCCCCAAGAAATATGCTAAAAATATTCAAAAAATGTAACAACAGAATATTCCAAGACAGGAATAAAAACAAATGTACAGTTACTGTAACTGACCATGTCCACGAGAATTGTCTTCATGCGAATCGCGACTTTCCGCTTTTCCCTTTCGGAGACGCCTTCAGGTGGGACAGGTGTGTACCGCAGGTACGCCAGAACACCCAGAACACTCATCGCCATGGCAACCTCCACCCACACCATCTTTAAGGAGTTGTAGTTCACCTGAAGACTTGCGCAGTGTGTAAAACCTGTCTTACAGTCAAGCCTGACACCCTGTCATGTGAGATGTTTGCTCAGAATGTTTTGCTTGTACAAGGGGCACTTTGACAGTCCAAAGTCCAAAGGCTACAAGCTTCTAACGACCTCATGATCATATCTTGTCACTCCACTGTCCTATTAGGTCGTGGCATTCACAAATCTATCACTGGAAAACAGAACAAGCATTTTCACGGTGGTATTAAGTTTGCTGTGAAGACTTTAAAGAACTGTTGCTGTGGTAGATAATTTAGAACTCAGTTCCCATAGAGGTGGGTTTAAGAGCACTGCACCATCCAGATTCTCACAGAGATTAGATATTGGATAAGCCTATATGAAACCATCATCTCACAATGGTTCGGACTGTAACAGTTGATCCGGCTGTATCCATAGTCTCCAAGCAGATCCTACAGTAGCATAAGTAAGATAGTATCAAAAGCTGGCAAAAGAGCATTGTCGGGCAAGGAGTGTGTATGGCTTCGGAAGCCAATGCACACTTGGCTGAACTCCTTGAAATACTGTAAGCTATATTGATGCAAGGAAATGCAAGCCATTTGAATGCATTGGAAAGTTGAATATGATAATTGTAGATTTGAGATAATGTTGTAAAGGGAAAATTCCCTCTTTTCACACAACATAACTGGTACACAAGGAAACACATAGTATTACAACAACACAAGAAGCAAGATGATGGCAGGGTAGGAATCTCCAAGCAAATCCTATGGTAGCATAAGATAGTATCAAATGCTGGCCTATGAGTGTGTTTGGCTACATGGCAAATGTACACCTCTTGGCTGACTACAGTCTCCTTGGCCAGTTTGGTACTATCTTATGGCCATCATAGGATCTGCTTGGAGATTGCAAAAACAAAGGGTCTTAAATAAACACTTGTGTTTTCTGTTTCTACAGGCTGCCGGGGATGCAAAGGAATCACCCAAGAAGACCAAAGCAGAGGTCGGAGCGACGTCTTCGAAATCCGACTTCTCCTCAAATGCTAAGACTAAGTCTGGGAAGTAAGTATGGCTTGTTAGAACTCAATGTAGAACATACTGATTTGATTGGGATATTAGCAAGGTCTTTTTAGTAGTATTGATGTAGCTGGTAGTGACAAAAGGGGAAAAGTAAATTCATGTCATGGAGTAGACTTTTTGTCTAAGGTTGCTTGTCAAATTTGGATTGTTTAATCAAAAACTTTGAATTATTTCATTGAAACAAAAAAGAAAAAAACATAAACATTGTATACCCTGGCAAAATTGATAAATTGAAACAGTTATTATTGCATATGTAGGATATTTCATGTTGGAATGAAATTGCAACTTGGATGACAGGCCTCAATGTTACGTGACCGGTTTGACTTTCCTTTTCCGCAGACACTGGAACCTCAAAATCGCCTCGTGGAATGTGGATGGGCTGAGAGGAACTGTTAAGGTACAATATTTGACATGTACTCATCCATCCAGCATGGTAACATACATTTACAATTCCGGGTACCATAGCTTGTTTGTAGTCCCTATAAAGTATAACAGACAACACAATCATCACCTGTTTGCTCCGAAGAAGTGTCGCTTCAAACTTTTGTCGGTAGCCACCAGTATCACAAAAGGGTTATGTCCGGTGTATCGCCAGTTTACACTTCTGCAGGCTGCCTGGCACCCACACACATGTGGTCGAATTTCCGAATATGGCTATACAATGTATGTGGCTGCTCCCCTTCGCCATTTGCATAAAATACAGATAAAACAGCCTTTGTTTTTATACTTAACTGTCGTATATCAGTCAGATAGTAAACGAACACCTGCTTCTTCCGGGTTCAGCGAACATATTCTTTGTTTACGGATGAGTGCAATGATGTTACGGTTTGTGAGGAAAATCCCCCCAATAGCAAAATCAGTTTTATGGATGACATCCGCGCGCTCATTAATTTTCGCCTGATTTCAGAAAAAAAAAGAGAATTTTTTTCTTCCTTGGAGATGGTCAACATGACAAGAAAGTACCAAAATGCAACAGTATGTTGTGTTTTAGCCTAATGATTGTACTTGTAGAAGTCACACTAGCGAGGTAGCCATTACTGTAGTTATAGAAGTGAAACCAGCTGAATAGCTGTAAAAGTGGAACCACTATGGAAGTCATGAGTGTAGTTGGCAACTTGGTAAGTAATACCAGTCTACCACAATAGTGTCACTTTAACGACACTAGTTCACTTCTTGAATACAAAAATGAATGATTTGTTGTCAGTGCTACCATGTTTTGTCACTTAAACTCTTGTTACGTTTATGGTGTCTATTTTGAAAATTTAGCCATCTTGTTTTTTTTTTTTTACCCATCTTGTTTTTTTTCGCCCTATCTCATTATTTTTGCAATCTGCAGAGGATGTCATCCATAAAGTTTACTTACTGTGGCCTTAGTGTGGTTCAAATGGGTCCATTATTATATTGATAGATATTTCCTCCACATGTTTCTGTCCCCAGAAAAACGGGCACGCCTACATTCCGCAGGAGGACCCAGACATCATCTGTCTCCAGGAGACCAAGTGTACCGAGAAGGACGTGCCCAAGGAGTTCACGGGCGCGGTCGAGGGTTACCACGGTTACTGGTACTCCCCCACGGAGAAGAAAGGCTACGCGGGGACCGCCCTGCTGTCGAAAACCAAGCCAATCAAGGTCACCTACGGGATTGGTAAGGTGTCGTTTGAATAAGCACTTTCATGGTTCTCCGTACGCATGTGCACTGACAGGAGTTGCGGGTAATATGTCAAAGGTGAATGCCCCTGAGACATAAACAAGACATGACTGGGCATTGTTGTGTCTATCTAGACAATGGTCAAGACGAGAACTGTTTACAAGTCAGATGCCTTCACCTTGTTTTATTGCTACAGCAGGGAATAGTCCACTGGAAGCATTTTGTGTTTAACTACCATACGCTCTCGTACATGTAATTGCTGAGTGCTAAGCAGTGAAAGCTTCTCAGTTCATATCATGTCTCCCCATCCCATGTCCAGGTGTAGATGAGCATGATGATGAGGGTCGGGTCATCACGGCAGAGTTCGATGACTTCTACATGGTCACAGCTTGTAAGTATGTAAAATATACTGGTCAGTGATGTGGTATGAAGGGGTCTAAGTAAGGATGTTGCACCAAGGAATGAAGATGGTTTTAAGGACAATCTTTCAGAGTATGAAAAATATAATTATTATGTGGAGAGAGAGAGTCAGAGATGTTGTATGTACATGTATGTTTGTAGAAAGAGAAATAAAAGAAAACTGACATTGTTTTCGCAGATGTTCCCAATGCTGGAAGAGGACTTGTCAGGTGAGTGTTTTCACAATGACTACTTCAAGTTTAAGAAATTTTGTTTCCTTTTTTTAGCATTATAGCAGGTTATGCTATAAATTCTTAACAATCACTGGTCTAGTTGCATTATGAATAGGAAGACGTGTGATAGACAGGGAACTTCTTTCCATTGTTGCTAAGGCTTTGCACTGGTTTGATACTTACCATCTAAACTCCAGGTTAGACTACCAACAGGGTGGGAGGAGGCACTGTGTTTATGATCCTAACACGTTTTTTTACAGGCTAGACTACCCGTAGAGGTGTGGAAAAGGCATTGTGTGTATGACCCTAATCTGTCTGTTCCAGGGTGTGTCTTGTCTGATCCTGATCCTAACCTGTCTGTGTTCTAGGCTGTTTTGTTCCTAACTTTTCTGTGTTTTAGGCTTAACTACCTGCAGGGAAAAGGCATTGTGTGACCCTAATCTGTCTGTGTTCCAGGCTAAGTCTGTGTCTTGTCGTGATCCTAACCTGTCTGTGTTCTAGGCCTTTTTTGTACCTAACTTATCTGTGTTCTGTACCTAACTAATCTGTCTGTTCCAGGCTTTTCTGTTCCTAACCTGTCTGTGTCCCAGGCTAAGCCTGTGTCTTGTTATGATCCTAACCTGTCTGTGTTCTAGGCTTTTTTTGCACCTAACTTGTCTGTTCTGGGCTATGTCTGTGTCTTGTTGTGATCCTAATCTGTCTGTTCCAGGCTAAGCCTGTGTCCAGTTGTGATCCTAACCTGTCTGTATTCCAGGCTAGACTACCGTGGGACGTGGGACGAGGCTTTTACAGCTTACCTGAAGAAGCTTGACAAGAAGAAGCCGGTGGTTCTGTGTGGGGACCTCAACGTGGCGCACAACGAAATCGGTGAGTACGACCTTCAGGGAAATGACCTTGAGATTTGTAGATTTAGTGGCTATCTTTTTTGCCATCTTAGCAAGGAAGTTCCGAACAATGTATGCCAAGGGCTTGGAATGCTACAACTTCTGTTTTCTGCAATGTTTGATTTACAGTACTAAGTATTTTTTTAGGCTTGTTAGATTGCAAATTGCTTATATCTGCCATCTCAAACATTTTGGTAGGAATTTTGAGCCAACTAAAGTAGAATGGCCAAGTGGCAAGGCTAGCGAAGATGAGATCGAGAGGTTACCAGTTCAATTTCAGGCATTCCTGGTAAGACGTTGCATCCTTGGGAAAGGCACTGAACACAACCTTCTTCACTCCACCCAAGCAGTAAAAAAATATGTAGTACTACATGACTTCAGTTGGGGAGGGGGGTAATAGGAGAGGGATGGGCTCTGCCTTTCAATGTCGTACCCTAGACACAGTAGATGTCCCTATGGTCTCTGAAAGACTATAGATCTTGATCTTTCCCTTTATGTAGCCTTTTTCAATGTAGCCTTTTTCAATGTAGCCTTTTTCAATGTAGCCTTTTTCAATGTAGCCTTTTTCAATGTA
The DNA here is from genome assembly GCF_000003815.2 of Branchiostoma floridae. NCBI lineage: Eukaryota > Metazoa > Chordata > Leptocardii > Amphioxiformes > Branchiostomatidae > Branchiostoma > Branchiostoma floridae. The sequence continues at coordinate 315,206 of NW_023365749.1, forward strand.
GCCGTTTTCAATGTAGCCTTTTTCAATGTAGCCTTTTTTCAATGTAGCCTTTTTTCATTGTAGCCTTTTTCAATGTAGCCTTTTTAATGTAGCCTTTTTCAATGTTGCCTTTTTCAATGTTGCCTTTTTCAATGTTGCCTTTTTCAATGTTGCCCTTTTCAATGTAGCCTTTTTTCAATGTAGCCTTTTTCAATGTAGCCTTTTTTCAATGTAGCATTTTTCAATGTAGCCTTTTTCAATGTAGCCTTTTTCAATGTTGCCTTTTTCAATGTAGCCTTTTTCAATGTAGCCTTTTTCAATGTAGCCTTTTTTCAATGTTGCCTTTTTCAATGTAGCCTTTTTCAATGTAGCCTTTTTCAATGTAGCCTTTTTCAATGTAGCCTTTTTTCAATGTAGCCTTTTTTCAATGTAGCCTTTTTCAATGTAGCCTTTTTAATGTAGCCTTTTTAATGTAGCCTTTTTCAATGTTGCCTTTTTCAATGTTGCCTTTTTCAATGTTGCCTTTTTCAATGTTGCCCTTTTCAATGTAGCCTTTTTTCAATGTAGCCTTTTTCAATGTAGCCTTTTTCAATGTAGCCTTTTTCAATATAGCAGGGTTGACAGATGAATGATGAATCATTGTGTTGGAGACCTACTCTACTTGTAACTTCTGATCTGATTTCAGACTTGAAGAACCCCAAGAGCAACAAGAACAAGACGCCAGGTTTCACGGACAAGGAGCGGGAGGGGTTCACCACGCTGCTGGATGAGGGGTTCAAGGACAGCTACAGGTGGGTGCTCTGAAATTGCAGAGACATCCAATAGCAAACCACCTCTTGTCTGCTATCTCAACTGTCACGATCAGTTCCTGACTACCCTACTTGTAAATATTAATGAAAAATTTTGAAAACTAAAAGGCCTATTCTCTGATTGGCTGACAGCTGGTTAGTGGCAACACCCACAGGAACTGATTGTGATGGTTGAGAAAGCAGAGTACAGATGGCTTGCTAGCGCCGTTGGATGTCTCTGCATAGGAGAATGTGAAATGGGACAATTTGATGCTTTTTCATTTGCCCATTCATTTTGTTTGTCCATTTGTTCATTCATTTATGTATTCACTCACAGGGAACTGTACCCTGAGGAGACGGACTGTTACACTTTCTGGTCCTACATGGGGGGAGCCAGGGCTAAGAATGTTGGCTGGTGAGTGTCACTTTAATCTCCTTCTTGCATTTAGTTTTTGTGGTGCCAACTTTGTATTGGATATGAGGTTAAGCAGTAGGGAGAAGGTTAACATTACATTTTTGAAACCAAATACCTTAGACGGTTCAATGATATATTTTGACAGAAAGGCAGATTTGTATGTGTATACACAGTATATACATAGATGATAAACCCGACCCGAGAGTGTGTGTGGGTGTGAGACATCTAGAGATAATTATGGTTTTTGTTAGAACTCAACTTAACATCCTGTTACAAGTTAAAATGTAACGTTAGGGGTGCACTTCATATTTGGAAGATGACTTTCAGAATTTCCAAATCCAAAACTGCAGTTTTGTAGCATTACATGTACATTAAGAGATGCTTGCAGTTTGCTTACTGCCTTTCTCCAGCTGTCTCGTCTGTAATGTCATGTAACCCTCAGAATGCTAAGGTAGCTGTTAGGCACCAAATTTGTATTGATGATGGATGAGGCAGCAAGGCAAGGGTTAATAAAAATGCCTGTTCTCCCCCTTCCCAGGCGACTGGACTACTTTGTCCTCTCGGACCGGCTGATGCCGCATCTGTGCGACAACGTCATCAGGTCAGAGGTCATGGGCAGCGACCACTGCCCCATCGTGCTGCTGCTGGCCATGGGGAAATAACGACCTTGGGGTCGAACACACGACCTTGAGAATATCCCAAGGATGTATGATTGTACACATCTTATGGTGAAGGTTACAGAAAGGTCATAGTTTCCATCTGACAAATAGTCAAGTGTGTAGGACTGTTTGAAGGGTAACATCTGAAGGTCAAGCTTGTAAAGATGTCAGAAAGAAAGAATATATCTGAGTCGAGAAGGTGGAAAGGTAGAAAAAAGTTACATTTGACAGAAGTCAAGATGACACAAACTACATATTAGGTTTCATCTGATGACCAAAAAGGTTCTCGACAGGTCAAATTTGTTGGAAAAGTTCTGTAGAGATAGGAGATTTAAAGTCATGTTTGTAGGTGTTCAGGTATTAGATGTCTTAGAAATCGAACTCTAGGAGGTAATGCCATTTGTGCTAGGTACGTGTAGTTTCCTCATAACTTCTATCGTTAACATAACATGTAATATTACATCCAACAAAAGATTTGTTAGAAATACATCATTGTTGGTACTGTTCTTTTTCCAACAGTGTCTAGTGTAGGTATTACAAACCTGAATTCACACTGAAAAGTGGTTGATTGATACTATTGTCCGTGCCATGCTGTTCGGTATATAACAGTTACAGTGAAAGGGGATCACTTTGAATGACCAGTTTGCTTCTCGTGCAACTTTATTGTGACTCATGTTTCTGTAGTACATTCAATATTTGTTGTGTTTGGAGATGGCAACAAACCTGCCCAACTTAGTAAACTGAAGCCCTCATGTATTTCCGGTATAGTGTTCTACCCTTGTCTCTACTAGACTTCATTTGGAGCTGAAGCAGGGCTCTAGCCAGCTCGAATTTTTTTCCGTCAGCCAATTCCCATTGTCGCGAAAACACTATTCCATGAGTTACAATAACTGAACTGAGACCTTGAAAAACGGGTTTTAATGAGATTATCGTATGCGAAAGGGCGCCGACACACATTGTCAACAATCATAACAATAGCAAAACAAACAGTGTGTGGCTTTTACGGCCGCCTGTAGCTTCCACCAAGGATTTTTGTCCGTCAAGGTTGACAGATTGGTTTTAGAATTTTTCCGTCAGACGCAGCAAATTTCCGTCAATTGACGGAAAAACAGACGCTGGCTAGAGCCCTGAGCTGAAGACACACTTATACCAGTAGTAGAATTTGGCGTAAATGAGTGATTCGAGACAAGACCAAGGGCCTTGGACATTTTTGTTTACTGTGCATTTTTGCCAATTCCTACAATACTATTTTCAGAAATGTACTTTAAAGGTGCAATTTAGAGTTGGTGCAGTACAATGTAGTTTCACTAGGAAAAAGGACGAGAGGAAGTAGTTTTAGCTGTTACAGTTTAGACTGACTTTCTGAATAAAGAAGGAAATGCAAAACTTATGTCTGTACTTGCTGTATACATGTACATGTACATGTATACCTACAACCTTGCTCCAGTTTATATTTTAGATCTAGTCAGTGTCACAGTAAGTCAGCTGACAAAAGATAATGTAACAGTGGATACTATCTAAAATGTCTGACTGTTTCCAAAATCATATCCAGTTGCTTGAGTAACTGCTTCTTGGCACAATTTATTGAACCATCTTCCCAGTTGCCTGGGTTCATCAAAAATCTAATTCAAATTTTAATATCGTAGGAAAGGCACATTTGTTATAAATTGCATAGATGATGAAGGCAACATTGTCGAAATTTGAACATAGGACGTCAGCCGTTCTGGCTTCTTAAGTACTAGTTTGGTTACCCTACCCCTTCTACTTCCCATAGTGTACTGGATAAGTTAATAACTTACTGGATAACTTAATGAAATCTTAATCACTATAGTTTGGTTACCCTTGCCCTTACATCCCATAGTGTACTGGATACGTCAGCCGTTCTGGCTTCTTAACCACAAGTTTGGTTACCCTAGCACTTACATCCCATAGTGTACTGGATTCGTCAGCCGTTCTGGCTTCTGAACCACTAGTTCGGTTAACCTAGCCCTTACATTCCATAGTGTACTGGATACGTCAGCCGTTCTGGCTTCTTTACCACTAGTTTGGTTACCCTAGCACTTACATCCCATAGTGTACTGGATACGTCAGCCGTTCTGGCTTCTTAATAAAATCTTAACCACTATATATATAGTTTGGTTACCCTAGCCCTTCTACATTCCATAGTGTACTGGATACGTCAGCCGTTCTGGCTTCTTAACCACTAGTTTGGTTACCCTAGCCCTTACATCCCATAGTGTACTGGATACGTCAGCCGTTCTGGCTTCTTAACCACTAGTTTGGTTACCCTAGCCCTTACATTCCATAGTGTTCTGGATAAGTCAGCCGTTCTGGCTTCTTAACCACTAGTTTGGTTACCCTAGCCCTTAGATCCCATAGTGTACTGGATACGTCAGCCGTTCTGGCTTCTTAACCACTAGTTTGGTTACCCTAGCCCTTACATCCCATAGTGTACTGGATACGTCAGCCGTTCTGGCTTCTTAACCACTAGTTTGGTTACCCTAGCCCTTACATTCCATAGTGTACTGGATACGTCAGCTGTTCTGGCTTCTTAACCACTAGTTTGAGCACATCAATAAGCTTCCCCATCATGGCCTCCCTGGAGTCGCCGTAGGTGAACGTAGAACAGAAGTAACCTCCGGCACTGCCGGCTAAGTTGATGACGTCGTCGTCAGGACCTGCCGTCAGGATGAACATCACGTCAGGATCCGACTTTAGCTTTTCGATCTGTGGAATAACAGAATAGTTCTGCTGAAGGGTGGGTACCGGTACAGAAAAGTCAGGTACAGGTACGGTCATGGTCGAGAGGATCAGGTTCGGACCTGAATCTGTGAAAACTTGTGAATGGGCCATACTCAAAACAATGGTCCATTTCGCTGCAAAGGATCCTATTTTGTGCAGAATCCGACGTTCATTGCCTGCCATTTGAAAATCCTATCTGAGTCATCTAAATCACACTAACTATCTCTGTTTTTGACCAAGGGTAACTGTAAAAGCTTGGTAAGAAATTACTCCCCAAGGAGAGGTTGGTGCGGAAAATCGTGACCTTTTCCTTTTGTCCGTTTTTTTTCGATCGGTGGGGGTCGGAATAATCTGTTAATTTTCGAATCGGTATTTTTTCAGGTCCGGTTTTTCTGGACCGGTTCAACAAAAAAAAACGGGTTTGTACCGGTACACTACCGGTACCCACCCCTAGTATCAACTGGATGATACATAAACCCTACTGGGAAGATAAATGGCTATTAAATGTTAGAAATACATTGAATCCTAGCTATTTTATAGGAAGATCAGTCGATTGACAATGGTTTCAAACTGCAATATTTTTTATCCGTTGAAAACATTGCAACTTGAACCACCGTCAATCGATTTGATTTCCTTAACACATTCTTATAAAATAAAACGTTGTTTTTCAAAACAACGGATATGGGCTACCCCACGGATAAAGGTGGTTTAGCATTACCGTGCACACCCCAGTTTATTTGGGGTCTCAAATCGAGGCAGCGCACCCTCAAGTCGAGAGGCCGTCTCTACAAGAAAATAAATCTAAAGCAGAAAAGCCGTATATGGGAATGAAGGGTATCACTCCAGCTTTAAGAACAGCCGGGTTTCAGTTTCTTCATTCTCTCTACTTTTCGTAATTTTTGGGGGACGAAAGTTTTTTTCACGTAAACAAAATATGCACAAAAAATGGGATTTTGACGTGGAAATAAACCCATCACCTATAGTTTAGTCATGAAAATAACTGATATTGTCGAAAAGAGAATACATCTAGGATTAATCAAGCAAAAAAAAAAGAAAATCGTAACACTGACATTTTTACAATAACCCGACACGCGAGGCATAGCAACACGGCTCACAGAACGCATATGGACGGTGAATCTGGGTCAACAGGCGAATCACTTCCAACGCGTAGAAATACAAGGAAGTGAAACTCGGGCCCAAAACATTTTGCAACAAAAACACATCACTTCTGACGCTTTTTAGCCATGCCAGTATTAAATGCCATTTCAGCGCAGCAGATTATGAGAAATGGGTACTCAAACCCAGACCCTCGAGACCCTTTCGTCACATTTTTGTTGCGCACTATCTCGGATTGGTGTGTGCACCGTTACCTATTACCTCCTCTCTACCTCTGTACATGAGCTTTTCTACTTCACCTACCTGGTCGAAGTCCATCAGGTTGCCGGGCCTTTCCAGTTCGTCAAACTTGACAAGGTAGGAGATGGCCCACCTTCCTGTCTTGGAGGGTGTGACGTACTTGACACCGCGGCCAGCAGTCAGGTACACGTAGTCCTGGTTAGCGTTCTTGTAACTCTCTCTGTAGCAGCCTTGGAGTTGGTTGGATCCCCTGGCATTTACCTCACACAGCTTCAGCTGAAATACGTGTAAGTTAGAAACTTTTCTTGCAGACAAGTACATGTATATTCGATCTTGCACCAGCATTGACATTTGAACACATTAATTATTAAGGATTACATATTAATATTAAACCGCAGTGTTCTCACGGTCTCACCAGGATTTTTTGACAGCATAGGGGGCATCTTAGCACGGCAAAGCCATGTGGCAAGTGGTACAGATGCAAATTTCATGAAATAAAGACAATTTCTTTTTAACAAAACAACAGAAAGTCCCACTTCACTGGTTGCAACACAGTGTAGGGGCCCATGTCACAGCTTAGGAAATCAAATCACAGCACTTTTAATTTACTTTGTGAAACTGTCTTGAATCACTAGAGTTTGGGCATATTTGTAGAAAAAAGATAATACCTACCTACCGACCTTTATTTTTCAGCACTGAAACAGGAAACACAACATTTTTCCTAGGCCTAATGACACATGAAGTTAGTGAATTTTGACGTCCAACCTGTCCATCCTTCATCCTGAAGACATCGATGTTTGCAAAGCAGTTGTTGAACCCAAACTGCACCATCCTGGTCATGACGCCATCGTAGACGTCCCAGATCCGCTTCTGTAAGTCCTCTGGCTCGGAAGAGGGAGAGATCTCGCTCATGAACTTGGCCTCTTGGTGGTCAAAACGGAGCTCGTCGGTGATCTGTGGGGACATGGACATGACATGCGAGAACAAAGTCAACCTTCCAGGCTATCTCAAGGTGGTTACAGGTTGTTTCGCAACAATGTCAGTTCGCAACCGTCAGTTCTCAACAAGGCAAGTCTTTTCGCAACAAGGTACCAGTCGTTTCGCAACATTTGAATGTTATTAATCTTGATAACCTAATAGTATTAGAAATCGTATTCCTAACATGATTACACTCCTACCTGTGCACGCCGCGTATGAAACTGCACCGCCCGGCGTGTGAAAATCATCGGGCTGTCAGGTCCATGCGGGCCCATGTTTCTCTGCCGCCGGGGTTGTCTTTCGCACCCGGTAAGATTTTTACACGGAAGGCATAGGAATACGATTTTTAATACTATTAGGCTATCAACATTAATAACATTAAAATGCGATTAAATTGCGATATGACTTGTACCTTGTTGCAAAAAGACTTGCCTTGTTGCGAACTGACGGTAGCGAACTGACATTGTTGCGAAACAATCTGTTACTCTCAAGATACACAAAAACCAAGCCAAGACTTCTGGTGATAACACATGGACCACTCAAGGCTTACTAAATTATCTAGCTAAGGCCATGTTAATTTGATTTTATGGATGGCATCCTCTGGGAATCCAACAACTGATGCGAGCGAATAAAAAAAGTTTGACCCCCAAGAAAAGTTGACTTCATTATAAATCTAAGTGGTCAGGAAGGTTGAACAAGTGACTGAACACAGAGAATATACTGAACAATAGATTCTTCATTTTTGTTCTTTCACATCTTCTTTGACCTGGGAATGTTCTTTGAAATTAGCTATAGTATACGTTTTCCAATATGTATTTTTTTACAATCTACGGAATACATTTGCTTATTTTGAACCTGCTTTGTACGATTTAGAGTTTGGTGGAAAACCCTTTTTTTTTTACTTTTGGAAAGGGCCGTCAAAATTGATGTACGCGGATGTCATCCATATGATCAAATCAACATGGCCTAAGCTATTAATGTGTTGTTTTATCCTATACGCACTAGCCTCCCGAGTACCATCCTCCGTAGTGACCGCTGGCTGAGTACTTTCGCTTCCGTGGTTAGCAAGCTAAAGTGCTGAGCCAGCGGTCACTACGGAGGATGGTACTCAGGCTATACACGAACATAAGCATAAAACTAACATGGCACCCAGGCTAATGTACATGTGGCTCCACCAATTGGTAATTTAAGAGCTTTGACTTGTTTCTACTTACTGTCCAGTGCACAATCTGTTTGTCCACAATGCATCCATCCACAGTATAGGAGGCCACGGCATCTACGTAGGGCTCCACGATCACAACATCCCGAAGAGCGAGCGGGTACTTTTCCACATCCAGGTATTGCTTGAAAAAATCCCTAGTTGGAAAAGTTCAAGTAACAGTTCAGTCAAATGGATGTACGTTTGAATCTGGAACGAAAAGGAGCAATAAAGCACATGAAATACACAATGTAAGTACAAGTTGCCCGTGGCCAGTCAGAGTTGTTCATTTTTCCAGCATGCAAAGGGATCTGTAACTAGAGTCCGGCGACCTCAGTACCTCCATGAAATATATTTTATTACACATGTCAGATGTCACAAGTTCCCATCATCTTGAGTTATTGTGTTTGGAAATTTGTGACGAAATTAAAAAAATAGTCGCTAGGGGGTAGAAACTTACGTCACTTCTTACCAAGAACAAGATATGTATATATTGTACTAAAAAAAATCATGACCATAGGTGGTTATTCAGAACACAAGATTTCAATATCGTAAGTTCCGCTGCATTACCAAGGGAAGCAGCTGTGGGGGGGGGGGGGGGGGGGGGCAAAAAAAAAATCATTTCCAGGGTTCGCGGACATCCCAACAACACACCAACTGATCCACCCAGCCATTCTTGAGTGATCGTGTTGACACAGAGACATACAAACACTAGTGAAAACATAACATCCATGAAGTTTCATGGAAGTAATAAAACACACTGAAAATATAACCTCCATGAATTTCATGGCGGTAATTATATTGCCTGTTTCTGCAAGCAGTAAGGAGGCGCTACCTAGAGGCTGATGAGAGGGAAACTGGCTACACATGGGACCTGCCGGTGGAGATTAGGTCCAGGACCGCAACAGATATAGTCTGTGACCAATAGTATGGCCCAAGGAGGCAGGAAACGAGTGCTTATGACAAGGAAACATTCCAGATGAAGAGAAGCAGCTAATATGATGTTCAACTTTACTTACTTAAAGAAAGCTGCGCTTGGGGAGTTCTTCAAACTAGGATGTTCGTCCCGCATTGTCCGAAGGCTCTGCAGGGCACTTTTCATGTCTTCGTAGTTTTTCACCTTGGCCACGCCGAACGTGTCATATGCTGCTGAAGGTTTCAAGAACGCAGGTAGGCCTGTGGTCCAAATAGTCGTACTGTTTAATACATCATGCAATATATGCTGTCGAATAACTTAATCATAATTGGATTCTTCCACATTCATCAACATAGACTGTAAAAAGCTTGATAATCAGTTTGAGAAAATTTGTTATCGATCATGTTTATAGCTTGTCCTTTTATATTTCATAGCTTAGGTCGATTGCAGTCAAACCTGGCTATAGCGGCCACCCAAGGAACTGCTTAGGTCAATGAGACAAATCTAAGGGACCGACAAAAAGTGTCCGCAATGGCCAGGTGGTCGCTAGGCAAAGGTGGCCGCTAATACAGGTTTGACTGTATAGCTCTCCCCTTTTACACCTACTGACAGTCATTTTCCTTACCGACTTTTTCCAAGGCTCTATCTGCGTCTTCCATGATGATGGGTGAATCCAAATCAATTACAGCGTAGGGGGTTGGGTTTTCAGTGGGGTCCAGGTATTGCCGGGTGTAAACTTTGTGGAAAGCCAGGTAACACGACTCAACACTGGGACCAGGGATATATGGAAAGTCCCTGGCAATGGCGGCGTGTACAAATGTGGCCAGGTCAAACGTGGGAAGAATGATGTTGATTTTGCGCTCAGCGACGAGCTGAAAGAATGGGAAAATAAAACACACTGTTCTCAATTTTATTTTACTTATGTTGCTGAAGTTAAAGTTCGGTGGTGGCACCCTTTCTATACAATATACAATACTAAACATTGTATAAAATGTTAACTTAGACAAAACACACATTAGATTTCTGCAATATGTTCTTATTCCATGGACAAGGTGAACAGAGTCATAGTACATAGTACATTTTCTTCCTGATGTCAAGACCTCCTGTCTGTCATGCGCGACAGAGCCACCTGGAGTACTCTCCAAGCAGAGGTTAGGCTCCGGCTGTTTTTTATCGTTTTTTTCGTCGTTTTTATCGGGCTTTCTATTTTGCCATTTTTTTTTCGTTGTGTCCGGCCTAGCATAGGTTTTGACACAGCAAGATATAATAAAAAAAATAGAAAGCCCGATAAAAACGACTAAAAATCGTTAAAAAACAACCGGAGCCTAACCTCTGCTTGGAGAGTAACCTGGAGGAACTTTATAGTGTCATCGGACGGATGACTGAACACACACAAGATGTTGAGAACTGTTTGTGAGAGCCACATTGAAGACTGGCTCATGAGTGTGTCAATAGGGAGGACAGAATAAATTGCTCTTTTGTTGTGAGAGAAACACTCGCTTTTGTGTGGTTCGATCCCGAAAGGCCTTGTGGTATTTGTAATTGGTTGGTTACATTACCTCAAAAGACTCTACAACTGTCACCTGCAGCTAAGTGCAGTACTGTATATGGGGGATGGGTCTACCGCGAACTCAAAGCCACCGCGAACACTCCATTTTCTCGCTACCGCAAGATTAAATTCCCACAAACTTAAATGCATTATTTTACAGTAGTGCATATTATCATGATCTCAACAACCGACCCTGACATGATGCCGGTAGCACAGGAATCTTACCTTATTTACTCGTTGTACGTAGTCCAAGAGGGTCTCTTTCTCTTCAATATTGTTGATGATTACCTCTGACACCTAGAAATGAATGGACAGTTTACAATCGCCCGAGCCTCGCTTATAAGTATACTGTAAATGCAGAAATGTTCGCGGTGGATTAATGTTCGCGGTTTTCGCGGTGACCACTTCACCGCGAACTTAAATCCACCGCGAACATTTATCTATTATGGTATTAGATTGCAGTCTATGATGTTACCGCGAACTTAAATCCACCGCGAAAAGTCATTTTTCCTGCTACCGCGAAATTAAATCCCCGCGAACTTTAATGCATTTACAGTACTTTATTGCACAACAATTGTACAAGGTACAAAATATGGCTTATATGTGACAGGGACGGTTTTCGGGTGAAAAATATGCGCAACCCTCTGTCGATCTTAAATATGGCCGATCTTCCATCGATACGCCCGAAGATCGTGGATAATGTGGCAGGGGTATGGCCGACTAAGCCGAATGCCAGCCAACTGAGCCGAACACCAGCCGACTACGGCCGATGTAGCTCCCGAATCACTCCTCAGATAGCTCTTGTGCTCGTATAGACAGTGGTGCCTAAGCATGTGCATGAACCCAATGAGATTCGTAGGAACATTGTGTGATACGCACGAATCACTATGCGAAAACGCATGAACCTTATGAAAATCACACGAATCATTATGCGAAAACGGACGAACCGTATGTGATTCGCACGAACCTTACGCAAAACCGGTCAACTGCCACCGGGTCACGTGACTTCACGTCATTCGCATTCGTAATCGCATAAGGTTCGTGTGTGTCACGCAGTGATTCGTGCGAATCACATATGGTTCGTATGTTTTCGCATAGTGACGCAGTGAACGAACGGCCCCGCAGTGACGCAAGTTTGACACAAGTGCGGTGGGAGCATTTTTTTCCTCACACACCTTTACTGTTGGGCATTTAAGTATGGCTTCTGTCCTGTCTGCTCTGACTCCTTTGGAGAAGGGAATGAGCACTGAGACATCGTCGCGGGATGAAGACATGATTGTACACTTCACTGGCTTTTAAAAGTTGGTTGTCGGGAGAAAATCTGAGGGAAAAACGCAATCATATTAGGTTTATGTGCGAAATAAAAACTCAGACTACTCAATTAAGTCCACATACAATGAAGAGCAATATTTGAAAATTACAAACATTCGGCACAGAACTACTATTGCTAAACTAAGAATCGGTTGCCACAAACTGCGAATTGAATCAGGACTGAGGCACAACCGCACTTCTCTAGAACAAAGAATCTGCCAATTTTGTAGTGCACTTCACTGTTGATGGCGATTTGTATGTCAATGATAAGTTTATATTCCTCATGCGTTTTGACAAACCGACCATAGCTACACCCATATAGTCCTATATTTTCAACATTACCTAGAAGCGAGAAGAAGCTGAACTTCTGTGTTAGACTAGATTTGTGATACTTTTATACATGTATATGTTTTGACTTGTTGTGACCTGTACTTAGCTCAGTTGGGCAAAACTGTACAATAAAGAGTCATTCATTCATTCATAGTTGATTGAACTAAGTCGTGTACGATACTAGTTTGTAGACTTTCTACATCCATGAAATGTTTAGAGCATTTGCAGTGTGGTATGACTCAACAACGTCGTAATAACCATAAGCTACAACCCGCCGTACGTGCAATTTGTCCATACGTGTTTTTTTTTGGGGGGGGGAGGCCACGTCCGCCGCGTATTTCTGAAAACGTTCAGGCTGTACAGGACAGGCGCGTTGCCCGTACCGGCACACAAAGTTTTGCCTCACTCAGTACGTAAAGTTCTACGGCGTGTCTGCGTGCTCCAAAATCCGTCGGATTCCCTACGAATTCGACGTACGGAGGCGGTACTTCCCACTTGCCGATCCCAAAAGATTGCCTACGTTTTGGCACGAAGACAGCACGTATTTGCCCGTGCGGCTGGTTGCATGTGCCCTTGGCTTTAGCCTGAGAAAAATCGCGCTCCTAGCCATACAGTTACCGCCCATTATTAACCACAGCCGGCGAGAGATTGTGTAAACACAGGTAATAACCCAAACTGCGTATTTTCAGCCAAACTGCGACATGGTTGGACTACAACGTCTTACCTCACCAATTTCTACATCACCTTGTCACATAACGTTATTGTATTCTCCCCCCAATACAAGATAAACATTCGAGCGTATCACCATTTTTAAAACCAGAAGAATTCCCCGAGGGTAAGGTCTGGTCGTTTATATATAATTAGCGGAGGAGACATCAGTACATGTACATGGTTTCTAAAATGATAGCTGCGTATATGTATGCTATACAGCTATATCGCACATGCCATGGGCCTTTTCACCACAGCGACTTCATTCCTTTGACTAGAATCTGTATAGTAAATATGTTCTCACCTGTGAGATAAAATTGGTGACGGCGTCAGAGATCTTCAAACTTGCAGCGCCGACCTACCCGGGTCACACGTGATCTGTGAATGCTGTCTAACCGGCTAGCCTGTCATACGTGGTCTGTAGATGCTATCTAACCATTTCACCTGTCCTTCACTAATTGACTTGAGGCAAAATGTCCAAGGTCAGCGGGAAACGTAGATACTCATTGTGCAAATCAGGATCTAACTTGCATAATGCATCGTTTTTATTATTTATGGTATGTCCTTATACATTCCTTAGTCACATGTATAAGGACTGTCATACATGTGACTCTCCTATATGTGATATTTGTAGCTGAGAAGGGAGATATATCGTTAGGTATCATGTGTACAAATACATGACTGAGTTGCACAATTGACGAGGCGAGGACATATTGTGATTCTATACTGGTACATGGCGGGAATTCGATACTTTTAAAAAAGGTCAACGTAGTAGGCTGTTGTTAAGCACCTCGAAGTTAGAACGTCATAGTTGAGTCAGACCGTACTGCAAGCAACTATGACGTACTTGGGAAAGTCTCCGGTCAAATCTCAACTACCACGTACTTCAGCCAACTTAAACAGGGGTGCCTTACGCAAGCTTCCTTGGGTGATTTGTGGCTCCTTCTAGGCCCTACAATACATACACGTTTCACGGTGTTTTGGTTTATACATGTACCACACATTGTTACGAACTTGCACGTCCGCGCTGATAAATTCTGCTGCGGCTGTGATAAACGGTATAAGCTCATGACTAGCAACTGTTCGTGTTAAACATCAGAACGTACGTATGCAAGCGGGAGATCTACAGAATTTCCCCGTCATCAAACTTTAAGGCACTGCACAGTGGATTGAACTCACAGTACACTAGTGCAGTAGAGAGACTGTCTCCAAGCAGACGTGCCAGCTGGATGAAGAAAAAAAAGAGAAGAATTAAGTTGATTTCAGTCAGTTTTTTCAGTCTATACAGCTATCACCGCCGGTCGGACAGTTCACTCCTAGGCCAATTAACTCCTACTAGGCTTTTATTCCGAACTTGGCCCAAGTCCCCTATTACTATATTCGACCAGGCCGGAGTCTGGTAGAGACTAACTGCGAATAACAACCAAAACAAGAAAGCTTTTAAAAAAAGCTGGCCGGGGCGCATTTGGAAGGACTACCTCAAAATTTCATGTTGTGTTCCAGTAAAATGTGCATCATTATTAAACTAGAAGTTTATATCTAAAATCTATGGGAAGTTGGCTGGAAACCTTTGTTCGCTTTATATGATGCTCTTTGCTGTGCTGCTTTTTGCTCACAGGTCTCATTTGCTTTCTTTGCTTTGTATGATGTTCTTTGTTCTGCAAGACTCTCTGTCTTCTGTTGATAGGTTTGTTTTTCTTGTTTGTCCTTGCATATTGCGCTTTGGATTGCAAGACCTTGCACTTTTTTATCATTTAAATTTGATGCTGCATTTGGTGACATTACTAATTGATTCAAGAGGCCTTCATTCCTGTTCTCTGGCATAGCACTTGGATGTTTGCTTGTGGTGCATGGCACAATGTTTTTCCCAGTACTTTGGTTACAATGTGGTGCAAATGGAAATGCTGTGTTTGGTTGTTGTAGGTTCTCTTTCGTAGATACAAACTCTGGTTTAACCAAGGTGTATGTGTGTTGTTGTTGAACTTGAAAGCAGTTTTCTGACTCAATCATAGAAGAAACATTGCTAGTCAGATTGATAATGTGTATACCAGTAGGTTCAACTGATAAGAAAACATTTTCTGCTTGTACTGGGACAACCTCAAAATTGCATGTTGTGTTCCAGTTAAGTTGTTGCAAGAATGAAACTAGATTGCTGTTTGAACTGTGCATGCTTAAAGTAGAAGTGCCATGGCTATCTGGCAATGCTGTTATGGGACTTCTGGCATGTGAGTCATAAACAAAATACTTGTTATCAGCGTGCAACAATGCTACTGTTGAACCAGTTATTCCATGTGCTGTTATGAAAAGACAAGTGTTGGATTCAGCAAATGCTGCTTCTAGGGCTTTCTTTAAGGTGTAATAAGGATAGACTGCTTCTGTGGCAAATATGTCTCCAGTGTAAGACTCTTTTATTGATACACGTACAGTATTGTTGTAAAGTTGCAAATAGTCTGGAATATCATCAACGGAGAGGAACTCCACACCAGATCTTAGTGATGGTTTTATGTAGGTGTATAGTGCATCTCCTTGAAAAAGTACACCATCAAGGTCTGTACTTGTCCAGGTAATTGCTTGTCTGCAAGTACTGTGGTTAACAACTGCCATTAAAGCATTTGCAGTGCATTGTTTGCCTCTATTATCTCCACTGAAAATGATGTCACCTTGGTGGTATTTTCCCGATAAAATAGATTCACACATTGTTCACAATATATGTGTTCTTTGCTTGACTTTATTTGCACAATGCACAGTGCTCAGTGGCACGATTGAGTCTGGTGTGTGCAAAATGCACAGTGCTCAATGGCACGATTGGTCTGGTGTGTGCAAAATGCACAGTGCTCAATGGCACGATTGGTCTGGTGTGTGCAAAATGCACAGTGCTCAATGGCACGATAGGTCTGGTGTGTGCAAAATGCACAGTGCTCAATGGCACGATAGGTCTGGTGTGTGCAAAATGCACAGTGCTCAGTGGCACAATTGGTCTGGTGTGTGCAAAATGCAGTGCTCAGTGGCACGATTGAGTCTGGTATGTGCAAAATGCACAGTGATCAATGATCTGTTAATAGGTCTCAAGGTCTAATTTGGTTGGATCAAGGACTCTCTTTCAAACCTCTTTGGTTGGATGCAAAATGTAATGCGTAGATTTCAGCAGAAGAAGTATAAATGTGTACTGTGTAAAATCTTATTGAGTACAGACTTTTGCTAGCTGTAAGTTTCTGTATATTACTGTGTCACTTGTATATATAGCAGAGAACAGTCTAAGGCGTCACTGAAACAGAAAGAAAATATTGTCTTGATCACATAACATCTTACTAGTACCAACAAAAAGCAAAAATCTACAAAAGTTCAGGTGTGACATCTTGCCAACTGCTTTGCTGATTGTTTAACAGTTAGCTACAATCCGTTGTTTTCTACTATTCTTTGGAAATGTATGTTTTAATGTATTAGAATCCGATCCATCTTTTCAACTTGTACGATATTTTTACAATCAAAAATGCCCTGCATAATGCCTCGCATCGGCTCAAGCACAGTGCACCATTAAACTATCTAAATTCTCGTCAATCCCCACACACTGGTTTTACTAAAAAAACTATATACCGTTCCTTGGAAATATGTTTCAATGTGTCCGAATTCATGATCACTATCTTTTCAAATTGTACGTTACTCTTACGATCGAAAATGTCCTGCAGGACCTCCTGCAGCTGCATATATAGACGCACGCCCCCCTCCCACCCGCACGTAAACTGTTCCAATCGTTGCACAATAAACTTGACTGTATACCCTCCACAAAATCTTTCGTCAAATGTCGTGCTCATTTTACTCACATGACACTACGCCTTAGAATGTAATGTTATATTTTAATACATCCGAATTCCAGAAAGATAACTTTACAAACTGTACCAATTTCTGTACGATAAAAATCTCACCTCCTCCGCACCGTCAACGCCCGTGAGGGTATTTACCGGAATAACCCGAAATGACCCGGAATAACCCGGAATAACCGTAATATTTCTTGTTCCCATGGCCATATATACATTATTTTATGCCAAAATATTGCATTCTGCGATCTTAACTTATCAAAGCACACTGTATTTCGGTAGCTTTCATCCTTTATTAAGGTTATTCCGGGTTATTCCGGGTTATTCCGGGTTATTCCGCTAAATACCCGGACCCGTCAACGCTATCGCAAAATGAACCGTGCGATTTAACGACAACTCCTCAAATGTTACATGACCAGTGTTTTACTGCAAATCAAGAAACATTTTCCTTTCCTAGACTTTGCTAATGAGCGCTGCAATGTTTTCTGTACGAGTAGAGGTCATGGATAAACAGTATTCTTACAACGTTTATTTGAAGGGCTAAGAAGGGCTGAGAATTGTCGTAAAAACGCACGGTACATTGCGTTTATTTGAAGGGCTGAGAAGGGCTGAGAATTGTCGTAAAAACGCACGGTACATTTTGCGACCATAGCAGACCCATCCAAGGACGAACCATTAAACCGGGGACAAAGCCGGGCGCCTTCGGCGCCCCGGCAAAAACAGGATACTGGTGGCGGACCGACGTAGTCTCTACCAGACTCCGGCCTGGCGATTAGTAAGGCCCCGTTCATGATGCAAAAATTAAAACGGATGCATCCGTATGCATTTTAGAATCATGAACGGGACCCTAAGAGGATACTTTGGCTTGCCTCCGTTGCAGTGTTCGACCTTTTTTTATTGGGGGGAGGGGCTGGGCGTTGGTTCGAAAGAACAAAGTTGGCTAGGTTTTCTTATTACGGAAGCCGACAGGAACAAGTTTTTTTATGGTCATATTTTTTTGTCAAACCATCTACCTGTTTTGATTCCGTTTCAAACCAATCACTCAAATAAATCTACCTGTTCATCAATTTGTACACTGTAAGCACTTTTCCAGGTAATAAAGTAACGCTCTTGTACTTGTAGAGGCAAGTTTATTAACCTGCATTACAACCAACAGATCTCCAAAACTTTGAAAAAGTATGTACAGGTTCGGCTACAAAGACAACCATGTATAACCGTATATACAGAGCACACATCAACCCCTACTGTACAGCCATGGGCTGGGATACACGCATTGCGACAATTGTTCTTTGGATAAAAAGTGTTGATGACGGAAACTGTGTTCATAGTTGTGCAAACAGCATAAAGTGTTTCAAAGTAGACTTTACAAACTGAAAGAACTGTGCATAGAATGAAGAAAGAACAGTCATCTTAATCATCTTCCATTGCAGTATTTTGTCCATATTGCCATTTTCACCTTCTCCAACCTTGCTCCTATTTAGTTTGCCCTAACCATCACTACAGGCATGTTTCTGTGGCTGAACAATTGAGCTCCCAAATAGTTGGTAACTGGAAAACCCTGGTTCAATCCAGGGTAGGCCATCTTGAAGGGGGGATCACCTGTTTGAGGATGTGCTAGGCGAAGGCTAGCAACCACTCCCTGTTAAAGTATACCCTGCTACGGAAACAGCAAGGAAACTTGCTGCCCTATGTGCACAACATAGGACTAAGGTCTAAACAGAATGGAACCAAGTTGAACACAATTCACTGTTAGGCAGACTAATTCTTACAAGGCTGGAGGTGAAGCTGATACTTTGCTGAATTTGTGCTAAGTTTTGATTGGTACCGATTTGTGATGATTCTACGGCACAAAACAGAAATCAGTACAAAATTAGAAAACCAGCAATGAAACACTAAATATTACAACTGTGGAACAACATCTCAGTTACTTTCGATGTACGCGTAACTAACCAAAGACCCTGATAACGGACACTGATTGTGTGACGTAAGAACCCAACATTGCACTTGAATCAACGGTTCAGTACCACAGACTGATTGGTAGGGGATGTACAGCATACATACAACATATCGCTTCTGCAACAAATTGGCGGGAAATCTGACAACTCTACAACTCCTCTGGAGCATAAACAAAGCGACCTTACCGCTTAATGGCTGTGTTCATCAACCCTAGCACCCCCCTCCCTTCCAAAACTTCAGTACAAATGCAAGACCACAACAATTACAAGACATGACACTATTAAAGACGTCCTAGCATCCAGTCAGGGCCCCTACACATGGTCAAGTGTAATTTCGTGACCTTGGAATTCCATGACCTTGTAAAGGTCATACCAAGGTCATTGCAGTTGATGGTGCTTTTCACTGAAAAGCAGTATGTCAATTTTTTCCTGGCGGCTTTTTATTTCAGTTTGTTAAGTTTCATTGATCATTTGGAAGAGCATACTCTTTATCATGGTTGATGTACATGTGTTGATGTCTACACTTCTGTGAAATAGTTAAGACAGTTGCTTCGAAAATCTGTCAGAAATTCCAAATTTTGGTAAAACTTCAGAGACTTTCCATATGTGTAGGAACCCTGTAATATGCTAATACAAATGTAGTAACTACAAACTCTGTTTTCTCCTGGTTTAAACATTACCTAAAATATTCCTAGTTGCAAAAAGAGTGCACTGTGTTTAAGAATGGTACAAAATTCTCGTTAAAAACGTCAGACTCCTATTCGTGTCGTTACAAACTCTTTGTACAAATGTGAGGTAGTTCAAGTAGCCAGATATGTCAACACAGACAAGGCAACGTCAGCATTGTTCGTTGGTCAATCAGCTAAACATTTAACCCTCATCCCCTAAGGATGCATTTGAGCATCAGATTTGTACTGTCTACAACATAAGTCACTGGGAGGAGGGTTAAAACGATACCAATAGCTCTGTTGCAAAAATCTTGAGAATATTACAAAAAGAGACTTAATCTTTTTCCTGCTATTGGGTGCATCCATGCACCAAACTGGTAGTGCTTTTGTCAGACGTTGGTTACGCCAAATAGCACTTACTCAAGTAACTGAATATGGTCTTAGAGAAGATTCCAAAACCATATCCAGTTGCTGGAGTAACTGCTATTTAGCATATCTAAATTACCTGGATGTCTAACCTTCATCAACAGAGCTGGTTGGTTCTCTGAGTGGTAAAAAAACTCTACATCTAGTTCAGTAACAAAGATTGTACGTTTGAGAACTTATGGCAGTCAAAAAACTACCGATGTGCCTCAGACTATTGTAGCAGCAGCTCTGCAGATGTGAGTTGAAGGCCTGAAATGTACCGAAGTTCAACCTTTCATGTAAAAGCGCCGAGTCTGATTCCGCTCTCTAGAACCCGACGAGGTTTGCCCTCGCACGAGGAGTGAGCTTTCTGACTCTCCCGCTGCGAGAGATACTTCTCGAAACAGCGTCTGTGTCCGAGTCCACATCAGAATGGTCGTGGTAAAACCGCGTGCCTCGGTTACTAGTTCTCGTGTTGTACGGCCTGTCGCCGTCGTCATCGTAATCCGAGTCATGTTCATACGCCGCGACTTTCCTCCTCTTCGAACTCCGCGACTTTCCGTTCACGTTACTGTGTGAGCTTGCCTTCCTCTTCTTATTACTCGACGAGTTTTGCGTCTTCCGTTTCCGGCTGGTTTTCTCATCATCGCTTTCCGAGTCGGAACTGTCTGAAGAAGAAGAGCTCGAGTCATCGCTGCCGGAAGAGCTACTATCGCTACTGCTGGACCCGCTACTGCTACTACTACTGCCACTGCTGCTGTCACTGTCCTTGTCCGACGACAAC
This sequence comes from Branchiostoma floridae, assembly GCF_000003815.2. Lineage (NCBI taxonomy): Eukaryota > Metazoa > Chordata > Leptocardii > Amphioxiformes > Branchiostomatidae > Branchiostoma > Branchiostoma floridae. The sequence continues at coordinate 335,762 of NW_023365749.1, forward strand.
TGCTGGGAACGCGCCTTCGCACGGGTCTTGTACTCCTTGGTGTGGCCGTTGGCAACCGGCGGCCTCGTTTCTGGGAAGAAAATCGAAAATGGTTTTATGGAATTACTGACGCATTTATGGCCGGGGTCCTCTTTCTGGGAAGAAAGTCGACAATGGTTTTATGAAATTACTGATGCATTTATGGTTTCAGTGCAAATCATTCAGGCCATCTGGTTCACTTGCTCACAAACTATCTAATGTTCAACCTTTCAGAGTACAAAAGAAAAAGACAATTGTTAAGCAGAGGGTCATCTCTTTTTAAAACCAACACATATATTTTTGACATTGGCTAATATATGACTATGTATAATGGTGATATGGGTTACATATAATGCTGAAATAGGTTATATATATATATATATGTATGTATAATGCCCATACAGTTATGTAGAATTAGGCATTATTAAAGTATAATTGGACTACTCCCAAGGGACCCATTGATGCTTTCCACGTATTCATTACCCTTTGGTATGTACCTCAATAAAAATATAAAGTTGATCGGGTATAAAGTATTTTGGATTTATGAACTGGAGTCCATAATTGGAGTGTTTTCCCATGATTAAAGTTATAAATAAATATGTCTGCCATACCTGAACTTGAATCTCTGAGTGCAGAGCTCCTGGTGCTCCGAGTTGTTCTGGACGGTCTCGTCTCCTCCTCCTCCTCACTCTGCTCCTTTTCATCACTGTCTTCCTCCTCGCTCTGTTCTGACGACGGTAACTTTATCCGCACTTTGGATGTCCCTACAGTGAAGTTTGGAACATTGATAAGCTTGCAATGGATAGAGAATATCGTAGATACAGGGGGACCATTGTGGCAACCAGACAATGTAATTTAAATGTGGAAGTGTTGGATATAGGAAAACTACACTGTCTTACCTGGTTAACCTACTCAACGACAAAGTGACACCATCAATAAGTATTCAGATGTGTACATGGATACTTGAAAAGTGAGTATTGTAAGATTTGTAATGTTTTGCTCATGTATCTATTTTTATTGCTTTTAGATTATTTTCTATTGTAAATCATACTGCATTTCAGCCATAGAAAGGTGCTACTGTATGTTGTGTCCCACAGCAACGCAAGAAACCATTAACAATTCACTAAAGCAGCATGATTGTACCTGAGGTAGCATTTCTTTGGCTGGATCTGGACGGCCTGGAATTCACTGGTTTGTTCTCTTCTTCTTCATCTTCCTCTTCCTCACTCTCATCCTCTCCCTTCATCACCTTCCCCGTTCTCCTTGGCTGCACTGCTTGTGCAGAAGAAGAAGGACCAGCCTTCTTATTTTTCTCTTCCTCCTGATCTTCCTCCTCTTCTTCATCATCATCATCATCTTCATCCTCTGTCTCCATCCTTTGGGTTGAGGTAGATGGGCCGGCCTCCGTTTTGATGCCCGTTTTTCTGTCTCTTCTTGAGGAAGTGCTGGAGGCGCCCGACTCCCGTCGCATTCTCGCTGCCTTTCTCCTAAAAATAACGCAAACAAAGTTTGAGACATCCTTAGAGAGAAATACCCCCCTCCCCCGTGGTTTCCACCACTGTCTTTTCAAGGTCAACCTCCTTCAAGGTCGAGTTCCTCCATGTTTTGAAGCAGGCAGCAAAAACTACAGGCAAAACGAAGGAAGTTTGGAGCACAATCATCACAAGGAGGGAACACAAACTAAACAGCAAACTGAATCAGAGGAAAATGTTACAGGAGTACAGAAGGAGTAAAAAACTACACAAGGAAATTAAAGACAAGCAGCTTGCTGACCTATCACAACAGTTGGCACATTTTACTTGGATTAAAAAAAATCTGGGTATCACAGATTTCTCTCTCCGTGTGAGCAACAGAAAGATATGATTGTTCAAACAAACTAAGCCCACAGTGCTTCTTGATAGCAGTTCAGTTTCAAATGGTCTGTTTTAGAATTTGAATTTTGAGCTTCTTTCAACAAATTCAGCGGGGCTTCTTGGCCCTATCTGAGTAAATATTTAGTACACAAACCTGGGCTTATGTATTCAAAATACAAGAACCTATTCAATGAATAGTATTGAACAACATTTTTGGAGTGTCCCACAGTTGCTATACTTAGACCGAGTGCTTTATAATAGTTCTAATTTTCAATTTCAACCGTAAAAGCCTGCAAAGCTTGAGCATTCTGCCAAAGATGTACCGGTTACAATCTTTATGAACGATAAGTGGTGTTGAAGTTAATTTGGTTTTGTTGAACTGTCAGGTGATATGCTTTCACCCTAGTTGAATAAAGAATAAACAAACAAAACCATGTATAAAATGTGCCAGCTGTAGCGATAGGCCGTGCGGCCGGACCATGGACGCGAACTCACCCTGGCTCCTGACTCTTCCTATAGTACCTGTTCTGGGCCAGCCGCTCCACGTGTTTCTTCGCGCTCCGCCACTCCGCAACGATCTGCCGGATGTTCTCCTCGAAGAACGCTGAGAGTCTCAAGGTCATGCTGTAGATCTGGGAAGGACGACATAACCAATCTATCAATCAATCAAATTATCTTATTACCCAATCTTTGACGCAACAGAATTTACAGCTTGTGGCTGAATCACACCTGCCATCATTACAGTATAGCTGAAATTAGACTATGAATTCACAGTAAAGAATGTCAATCACAAGTTCAATTTTCTGGCAAAAAAAATCTTGCTTGTTACTTAAAGATACATCACAGTTAGATTTTGCAGATTACTGTAATACATTTTCTGAAATTAGTAAAAGCATCAAAATCTGTTCAGAACAATTTCTCAAATTTCAAAACAAAAAATTGTTTCTCTGTAGAACATTTCAAATAGTATCATATGAAACTGACTATTTATTAGTCTAAGGCTGCTAATGAGATATGAGTTTCTACGACAGCCATTCTGTAATTTTCCGTGACAAAGATCCTAAGACTCACCCGAGACTTCTTGTTGGGGGTGTACGTCTTGGAGTTGTTGAAGATGAGCCTGACGTCCTTGCTGAGCTCCGTGGGGTTCTCGTACGCTCCAACCATCAGCTGCTCCCGCACCGTGCCCAGGTCCATCGGCGTGTCGATGATGTTTCGGTAGTCCTGAAAGTCAAACCAAGGTCAAAATTTATAAAGGCAATAAATTGACCTACTGTAAATGCAAAAACTTTGGCGGTGGATTAATGTTCGCGGTTTTCGCGGCAGCCGCTTCACTGCGAAGTTAAAACCACTGCGTACATTTTTCCATAACAATAAGAGACTACAGTGTATGGTGCTACCGCGAAATTAAAACCACTGCGAAAAGTCCATTTTCTCGCTACCACGAAATTAAATCATTTACAGTATTTCCACTTATGTCTAAGAGGAAAGCTTCAGGAAAGATGTTCTCACAGTAAAACCGAGATTCCCATGTTTGAGGACAGCATGTTGAAAAACCCAGTACATTTACTGAATACACTAAGGAATCCTTTCCGTTTTGATTCATGTCTTGCAGAGTTTATGTACAAAACTGGTGTGTTATGCCTAAAGGCAGTTTCACAGTTATTAAAAACAAAACAAAACAAAACAAAATCTACCGGATATTCCAGGGGGTCGACAGGATTCCGGAACGGCTCGGAATCCTCCATCTGGAACATGATATTCAGCAGTTCCCGGCACTGACGCTTCCACATGTGGGGATCGGGCGGCTCCTGCGTCTGTGGGCGGGGTCTCGACTTACTGGAGCTCTGTTTCTACACAAACAAACAACAACAATCAGTTATGAGCACTGGCGTTTCCAGGTATATCACTCAAGTTTGCTGACATCATCAGCCTTTTTGAATTTTGATTGGCTAAAGTTGGAAGAAAGAATAAGAATGCGGCCGGAAGGCCAGTAAAAATTTCGGAAACATACATACAAAAAAAAAAGTCATGTAATAAATCCAATCCATTTACAGCCATTCTGGAGTTATCTTGCAGACCAACAAACACACAGACACTACCCAAAATATAACCTTCTTGACCAAGGTAACAACAGATAATCAGTTGCCAAAACAGGTGACCGTATGTTGTATGAAACAGCCCCATATGTGGAGTGAAGTGACATTCTGTAAGTCTCAAGGTCTTGATGTAAAGGATAAGGTAAAAAGATGCTCCTTACCTTTTTCTTGTTCTCACTTTGCTCCTCCTCATCATCATCCTCCTCTGCCTGTAAACACAGACATGATTTAATACAATTTCATCATCTCTAGCTTTTGACATAGTGAGAGAATGGGAACCAAAAAAAGTTTTAAAGAATTACATGCTATCATTTAATCAGTACAGATTTTTGCAGAGCCAGTCCCACAAGTTTGAGAAGTTTCTTATGTCTGACAGGGCCCTAAGCTGTTTTGCACAAATCTTCATCATCATCATCTTAAAATCTTAAAGAAGTTTCTTACGTCTCCTTCCACGTCGACCTCGTCCTGCTCACCAGCAAACCTGTTGAACACTGCGATGGCGTCCGTACACGAGCCGTCCCTGGGGGAAACAAACTTTCCTTCAGCACAAAATATCAACACCGAAACTTATAGGCTCTGAATGGTGCTTTTCTTTCATATTATGAGTCAGTGCTCAAAATACTTTTTTCAGCCAGGTGGCAACCTGAGTCAAAAGTCAGGTTGCGCCATCAACATTTCAGGATGCCCCACTTGCAAGTTATTATGTTCTTTAAATCAGCTACATATCCATTATCTTTTCTTCCTACTAATTTCTTTTTCTTCAAAACTGACCAAACATTTCTTATCAAGAAATGAAGAAGCTTATACAAGTAGGTGAGAGAAAACGGTGTTCCAACTGCAAAATTTCAGGTTGTGCACTGCGGTACCTTGGTTTAAATCAAGTTGCACCGAGCAAAATGTGGTTGCCTTTGCTTGGTGGGCAAGTGTGCAAGTGGGTATTTCTAGCACAGATCAAAGTAAGTAAAGCAGGTAGATACTAAGATGATATGAAAACGAAACCTAATTCTAAACCTGATACCATCTAAACATAAGCCATTGACATTACTAGTAAAAAAACTATGAAAACACTCGGTCCAGACTTACTTGATGACCTCTTGTAGGATTTTCGTGATGAGGCGAGCGGAGCGGACGATCTGGCTGTCACTCTCGTTAAACTTCTCCGCGTTCTGCTCTATTCTCCGCACCTCCCAGTGCAGGGCCGCTAGTCTCCTGTGGAATCATGGGATAGGTTGATTTGAAAGTCAACATTTTTTCCTTCAAATTATATCAAGGTTAAATGCTTGTTGATTGTTGCTTGTCACATGGATAAAGTGGTACAACAAGGTTGGAAATAACTCATGGCTGTTAACTAAAATTGTTATAACTTCTTTTTCTTCTTCTTCGTGTTAAGGTGGCCACCATCATCCTTTGATGTTTCTGCCTAGTTAATAACAGTTTGGCAACATTGGTGGATTACTATACATGGGGGTAAGTAATATTTTCCCTCTTGCCTGTACTACCCCGCAAGTGTTTTCTAGCCTGGTTTTGATAGTGGTTAGGTCCGTGGGATATTCCACCACCATACAGTACATGGGGATGGACAGAATGTTTTTTTTTTCTTACCTGTACCACCTATTTTCTAGCCTGGTCTTGATAGTGGTTAGGTCCGTGGGATATTCCACCACCATACAGTACATGGGGTAACAGTTCAGGTCCACCGGCGCGTTGAAGGCTTCCGCAGGGGCTAGGCTCATGACTTCTTCTATACACTGCAAAAACAAGACATGTGTTAAGAACTTTTTGTTTTATCTTATTGAGGAAACTTTAAAAAATACCGGTAAATAGATTTATCATATCTATCAAATAAATCTACCACATTTGTGAAAGGATTGACAAGAGAAGTGACATAACACCTTTTCAAGATGTCAACCTGGAGACGAGACTGCAAAGTTTTGAACCACCTACACCAGGATGGACCAATAACTTCTTCAACTTTTTTTCAAATATGATAGGTTCTTAAATGTGCTCTCCTCAAAGTCAAACACGAGACCCCAAGCTTTTTACATCCCATCTATTAGGACTTCCCTAACTAAATCTAGATACTCATTTTCAAATGACTCAAGAAATAAGGGTAAAAAAACCTTTCTCTAGAGAAAAACACAGGGCCCAGCTAATCTCCAAGCAGATCCTACAATGGCATAAGATAGTACCAAACTGGCCAGGAGATAGTCAGCCAAGAGGTGTACATTTGCCGGTAGCGAAACACACTCCTAAGCCAGCTTCACTCCTCTGCCAGCTTTTGACAACTATCTCATGCTACCGTAGGATCTGCTTGGAGATTAGGCCCAGCCAGGGACTTGAAACCAGAACCAGAACCAGTCATTCAGATTCTAAGGAACTTACAGCGATGATTCTGTGACAGTCGGGTTCCCTTCCCTCCGAGCTCCACTCCGACTCCTTCGGACTGTACCACATCGCCTTCCAGTCGTCTGACGTGATCTCAATCCCTGTGTGCGCATCGTCCGGAAGATCTACACGACAAACAACAAGTGTTAGTCACCCTGCATACACTCTTGGTCAGACCACCCTTTCCACTAGAGTCGGCAACTGCTGTGTGACCAAAGATTTGACAGAAGTACAAATATTTTTACGTTATGTGTTTTTTGTTGTCTTTTCAAGCATACATTAACGGTGGGCATTATAAACTTCCTGGCACGTTTGACCAATTGCTGATGACACGTATCCAGAAGATCATGTGTACGTAACTCCTTGCGAGTTTACGATCTTGAGTGATTGATCATCAGTATCAGGGCTTGAAATACCGGGTGCATGTGCACCCAGGTGCACCCAAAATTGGAGCTGTGCACCCAATTATTTTCTGTGGGTGCACAGGGTGCACCCAAATATTTTCTTATGTTTATGTATGTAAAAATATCAAAGTATACTTATTGTCTAGTATACATCATA
>NW_023365750.1:0-14650 GCF_000003815.2 Branchiostoma floridae
CATACCTGTTCGGGCAAGTAATTTGTTGCAAACATCCATTGGTATATTTCTTATTCAATTTGTATGTGTTCTTTAAAATCTATATACCGAATTCACTGTCTTTAAATGTACGTATTTTCTTATTGCGTCACTTGTAATTGTCCTTCAGGCTAACTTATCACTTATCACCAGATTTGGTGTTTTTGTATATGACACTGTGCTGTATGTGACTTTTATTTTCACAGTCCGAAAGGGTTTTACCGTACTGGTGCGATCGCATGCTTATAAAGATCAATGTTTCTATCGTGATGGTGCATCATATATCATCAGTAACGGACAAGTGAGCATTATTGATAAAAGTAAGTATACTTTTTTTCATGTGAGGTCATTTGGGCAATGTTCGATCGAGCACATTGTGTGGCCATTAAAAAGCTCATGCCTAGTTTACACATAGCCGACTTTGGCTCCCGAACACCAGCCGACTCTTAGCCGACCCAAGTCGGCAGAAGTTCGGGAGTAGTCTGACCAGTTTAGGCCACGCCTATTTTTTTTAGCGCCGAACATGTCCCAAACATCTCCCGACCAGTAAATGACTTTTATTTATTAAACTTTACAGAAAAAGTTCTGCAAGGTGTGGGTAACAGGATATACCTTTACATGACCCACACCTCCAGCAACAGTTAAAATCATAACAATGAACAATAGAGAAAGGGCAAGTAAAAACAAAGAACTTTACATAGAGGTATTCTAACAAAAAACGGCAAGATACGAAACAATACCCAAACAAAACAACAATAAAAGGGATCAGATAAACTAAGGTTAACAAACAAATGAGAATGATGTAACTATAGGTTGACCGCACATTTAGATGTGCATCCAATCAGCACTTGGAACAATGGGTCCAAGTGCTTATTAGATAGACATCAAAATGTGTGGCCAAAAGAGAGAAGTAATGATCAATAACGGACTGCTTAAAACGATTTGTTGAGAATGTTGGATTTAGCCGAAGTTTTCTAATTTCAGGTGGTAAGGAGTTCCAGATGTAGACGATTCTGTTAAAATAGGAGTACTGAAAGTTTGTAGTGTGACATTTACCAGGGATAAGTTTAGCTTGTGAATGTGCTCTTAAAAGGGGATGTGGGAGATTTAAAAAGTTGTCAATATTAATATCATAAAGTCCTAGTAAGCACTTATATAAAAAACATAGATCAAGTATTTCTCGTCGGTAGGACAGAGGTAATAGTGAACAATGTATTAATCTCGTCTTGTAGTCTGCTGTGTAATCATTAAGAATATACTTGGAGGCACGTCTTTGAACTTTTTCGACTGAGGAAATGAGGTTGTGTGTATAGGGTGACCAAACGACAGAGCAGTACTCAAGTCTGCTTCTGACTAAAGTGAGATATAGCATTTTTTTTACATTTACAGGGGCATTGAAACCTACAGATCTTTTTAAAAAGCCGAGAGCTGAGTTTGCTCTCGAAGTGATATTATGTACATGAGAATCGAAAGTTAAATTCCACGTAGCTAATACCCCTAAGTCGGTAAATTCAGGAACAGACTCGAGGACCGTGTCATTCATTTTGTACGTTAAGTTAATAGGATTTCTAGATCTGCTTATTGTAAGGATTTTACATTTGTTGGGATTAAAATTCATTTGCCAAGTATTACTCCAATCGTACATACAATCAATGTCTCTCTGGAGTGATACACAATCTAAGACAGTAGAAATTTGTTTAAAACATTTAGAGTCGTCAGCGTAAAGGCCCATTTTGTTGCTAACTACGGATGGAAGATCGTTGATATATAATAAGAAAAGGAGGGGACCAAGAATTGACCCCTGGGGGACTCCCGATACTACTGGGAGCCAATCCGAACACGTACCCTCGACCATTACACGTTGCCTCCTACATGAAAGATAACTATGGAACCAGGTAAGTAAATTTGAATGAATACCATACATTTTGAGCTTATGGACTAACAGCTGGTGAGAAACGCAGTCAAATGCCTTGGAAAAATCCAAATATATGATGTCTACTTGGCCACCTCGATCTAAAATCCCGCCAATTTCATGGTAAATTTCAAGGAGCTGTGTCGATGACGATCTGCCCTTGATGAAACCGTGTTGTAACGGATATATCAAGTGCTTTAAATGAGGAAATATACGATTAAACAAACACCTTTCCATTATCTTTCCGACAATGCTAAGAAGAGAAATTGGGCGGTAATTTTCTACTAGATCTTTCCGGCCTTTTTTAAAGACAGGACAAATATTTGCATCCTTCCACTGCGCAGGAACCCAGCCCTGGCTCAAACTTCTGTTAAACAATGCAGTCAGGTGAGGAGCGATCACATGTGCGCACTCTCGAAATACAGTAGGTGAAAGTCCATCTGGACCAATTGCCTTGGTGCAATCGAGTATCGACAGTACATTTTGGACTTCTTCAATTGAAAATACAATATTTCCTAGACATGGATGTTCGAAAGCCACGATTTCAGGCAGACAAAGGGTATCATTAGATAAAGTGAAGACTGAATGAAAGTAATCGTTAAACATGACAGCCTTCTCTATGGCGGAGCTTGCTTTGGCGCTAGCTGAATTCAAGACGGCCGGAAGGCATTTGGATTTGGTTTTAGATCTAAAAAAAGACCAAAACCTTTTCGGGTTCGTTTGCACTAGAGGTCCAAGATTGTTCAGAAACGAGTTGTACTTTGTCTTAATGAGTCTTTGAAGATCGTTTCTGAGTTTTCTAAACTTGCTCCAATGTGAAGGACTGTTAGTTCGTTTGGCTAATCGCCATGCCGTCTTCTTTTTGTTGCGTGCATGTCTGACTTCGCCGTCGAACCAAGGTAATGAAGATGATCGTTTTACACACATTTTTGGAACACAAAGCTCAACAGATTCGGTAACTTCGAACATCCACCTCTCCCAGACATTGTCAAGATTAACATCATCATTGATATTGTGAAGTTTTGATTCTAGATCTAACCTTAGCCTATTAAAGTTACCTCTTTTATAATTATAAACATATCGTTTATCTTCATGCCTTTTGATCTTCCTATTGATGATCAAACCAAACTGTAATATAGCATGGTCAGTAGGATACTCTGATGTCACCTGTTCGATTTCTAAACATTTGTCAGGTATGTTAGTCAACACTACATCTAGCAAATGACCATGACTGTTGGAGATGACATTATTTATCTGAGTAAGAGCGTAGTCATTTAGTAAATCACATAGGCGACTCTCATGTTCGGAGTGGCTTCCTCCTTTAGACCAATCTATGTTTGGGCAGTTAAGATCACCCATCAGTACTACCTGGCTGTACTCCTTGGAGACACAGCTTAGAATAGAACTCAGATTAGCATTAAAGACAGACAAGTCACCACTCGGTGGCCTGTAATACACAATGAGTACAATTTTTTGATGATTTGTGGGATGAATGTCACAAATAAGAACCTCGTCCATGGGCTCAAGGTCCTCTCTTCTCTGTGAGAGAATATTAGATTTAACAGCCAACATTACACCACCACCTGTCATTCCAGGCTTGGTGACACTTCTGTCTTTCCGATGAACGGTGTAGTCCTGGGGCAGAAGCTCCTGGTCGGCTACACACGGAGTTAGCCAGGTTTCAGTCACAGATATGATGTCAGGCTGTACAGTAGCAACAAGATTTTGAAAGCAAACGAGTTTGTTATATTTTTTGCTAACTGACTTGACACTGCGAGCGTTTAAGTATAGTACATTGAGACATGAAATGTCAGTTGGGAGAGTCTTTACTCGTTGCTATTCACCCACCAACGGTCTGGAGTTTGAGTGAGTGTTCGTGGCGCAGTCGCGGACAGTATCACAGGAAACGGTTGAAACAGGAGGACTCGTCGCGGGCATGGCCGACAGGGATTCCTCACACGTAGTCCGGAGGTCCAAAGGTGGAACATCGGTGGTGAGTGGAGGGGTGGTTATGTGGGAAACGGTTTTGGTGTGTAGGTCACGAGCAGGTTTCGGGACTCCTTGACTGACCTGAAATCGTTCTGCGTTCTGTTTTTTAGTTGCCGGATGCGTGCGTTGTTCGGGTGAGGGGAGCGACCGTTTCCTGTTCCTCAGGTTGTAGCGATCGTTTGAAGGGCGGTAGCTTGGTGCTGTGACGTCGCTGTTGGGATGTGGTTCCTCAGCCGACATGAGTCTGGAGGCCCTAGACCGCCGCTTATTCCTGTGATTAGAGAGGTGGCGCCTGTCAGCATCAGCAACCGCTGACGGACGCTGATCTGTGTGTTGAACACGAATGTCCCGTATAGCTCCTGCAATGGCGAGGTCAGATTCGTCCTCTAGTCTAGCGAGTGACTGGAATCTGTTAGACGTAGGTACTACGGCTGGTCTCACATACTTGTTAAAGGCTCGGTTGATCATGTCTACCGAGTCTTGGGTTTGGGGACTAAACCCAACAGAATCATCTCGGTCAGCGGACCTTCTTTGATAGCGAGTTGGATGTCGCTCGGTTTCAGTAATGGAAGCGCAATTTGCCTTGGTGTGCCCAGTCATACCGCATGAAAAGCACGTGATGTTAGGGCATTCGTAAGCCTTGTGGTCGAGAGCTTTGCAACGTCGACAGTTAACGATCTGCCCTTGACCACAAAATACCTCAAGATCAATGTCAGTACATTCAGAAGGGTTCAGTGGATGCGGCACACTTATGGTGGTGAACCTCGGGGGCGGACGCTCAGTGAACTTTTCCACATAACAGAACCTGTGCCCCGTTCTAAGGTGCTTGAACATGTCAGTAGCGTTTTTTACTAGATGTCTCTCGATTGGTGTGGCACGTATGGAAAACTTGTCAACCCAATCAGCTACAACGACGTCAGGTACCGAGTGATACACCCCGTGTATTGATATCCTGGTTAAGCGAGGTTTTGTCAGGGGTGTGGTCACGAAGTCGAGCAAAGTCAGATCCTTGCCATGTAACTGAATATGAGCCTGTTTGAGAGCTGCGGCTTTTACTTTGGGGTTTGACAAGTTTATGATGATCATTGGGGGAATAACTTGAACACCCAATATGTCTGACGGTCTCACACCATCGGCCCCATGATGTTGCGTACTTTCTACTAGGGACAAGGCAACGTCTTCTTCCCTTGCCCTGAATCCTGATTTCATGTAGCATTTAATCCACAGATTCGTGTCGGCCAGCTTGTCCGCAAGCGGATCTGGCACGGATATATCCACTTCGGACATCATGAAAATGTAAACAAAGGCTTGCTACAGCCCAACACTGTGCTTATAGCCAATTTCTTCACAGAAGACTCACCGGTCAAATCGTGCGGTTATCCCCGTAGACTTAGAAATCAGCTTCTTTGATGGATGCTTTTCTGGGCATTTGGAACTCCACTCGACGATCGTAGGACGTCTGGAGTGCTGTCGTGTAGGATTCCTTTGTTCGGCACCCTCCCCACTCAGCCGACGCTGGCAACTTACAAGATCCAGAAATCGTTGTACACAACACAAAACGTTCAAGTCTCGTCTTCAAAGTGTAGCGATACTGTCCTGCTAACTCTCTGCACGTGGATTTAGATCGGATGGGCACGCAAATGACGAGAAATAAGCTTTTATTGAGAACTATTACAGACCGACTCATAAACACTGCTACTGCCGAAAGCGCCACCTAGCGGTACTTACTCTCAACTGTGTCCTGAATGCTGTCCAACCTGTTCCCTACCATGCCGACCTCTAGCCGCAGACTACCGAATCACTCATGACTGATTCCCACCCGATTGCCGACCCTCTCTCGACTTGAAATAGACATAATCAGCGATTTTCAAAAGAGTGCTCATTTTCGTTTTTAATCAAGATTATCCTTTCCTCTATTTTGTAAACATCACCAAGAGATCAAATTTGGATCACAGATAGCTCCAATACGGTATTTATGGTTCTTTTTGTTTTTGGCTGGATGTCGGTCGTGTGAAGTTCGGGAGTGATTCGTCTACGTCCTCGCAATAATCTTTTTGCTTGGAAATGAGTTAGCAGAGATTTTTCTACGGTCTTGGGGTGAATCATTGGTTAGTTGGAAACAAGCTGGGAGTAAGTCAGCAGTGTTTATGGCGTGTTTAAGATTTAATTTGACTGCTGACTTACTCCCGAACACTAGCCGACCGTACCGAACACCAGCCGAACACCAACCGACCCATTCCAGACCTGCCGATCAGAGCCGAATGTTTTGAACATTTCAAAACATTCGGATGGAGCAGCCGAACACCAGCCGACTCAGCCGAACACCAGCCGAACGCCAGCCGACTCAGCCGAACGCCAGCCGACTACAGCCGACTAGCTCCCGAATCACTCCTAAACCATAGTCGGGAGAGAGTCGGGAGCCAAATTCGGCTATGTGTAACCTAGGCATTATCCTTAATTTCAAGAATAAAGAAAATACCGTATGTAGTAATATTGAAATAAGGTGCAGGAGCTCTACAATACATATCATCACTTGTCCTACGCGCCAGGTCTACAACGTGGATATCAGGTGTTCATTTTGAATGAACGGACGGGTGAAGTAATAAACAAGACGGTTTTTGACACCTGGGAGAATGGAGGAGGTGTCGCAGAAGCACGAAACCTAGTAGCTTATCTGGAAGGAGTCTCATACGTAAGTAGTTCATAAATTTTGCACTCTGATAAGAAATTCTATTTTCTTAGCTTTCTCTTGTAACATAGCTTGCATATTTACCACAAAAAGCAACTTTGTTGGTGGTTTCTGGAAACGCAAAATGCGACAGAAAATGCTGTAATTTGTATCGTTAACAATAGGAAAGTATTGATTAGCTTCATTCTGACTTTCCGTTTGCCGTTATAGAATTTCAAACTACCTAATATTAAGCCTTTAATTCTGTAACTGTTCCTTCTATTTGGTGCTAGGGACGGATACTAGTCATCGTCATTCATGACAACGGCTTCAACGTAGATAACGAACCAGATCTATCACCATACGGAACTGCACTAACTCCAATAGGTGCCGTGTCAATCCTCTTATCACATTTTCAACTAAGGGGGAAAGAAATTCAATTTCTTTTTTTTTTATTTATTAAGTCTACATTGCTATTTTGCTGCATGGACGTCAGGTTTAATTTTAGCTCAGAATCACAGTGATTTATAGGTATCTTTGAACATTATTTCGTGGGAATCTCCCGGACCTGCTCATATTTACAAACATGCATTCGTAGTAAGAGTTGAACATATTCTGATTCCCATGGTAGGAAATAGAGAGTCCTTCGCCATGATCACGCAGACGGGAACGAATCCATGTTGGTTTGTGGAAGATAAGAATGCTCCAGGAAGAGGACCAACTGTTGTAGAGGCGTTCATACCAACAGGTAAAGGAAACACACACAGTGTATGCATTTCGTTCCACCTTACAGATTGTTGATGTTTGATGTTTGCAATGGTGTGATGTTTCCTATTCTATATAAATAACTAGAGTTCGGGGACCTCATACCTCCATGAAATATTTATTGCTTTTTTGTTGATGGTATGTATGTTTAAAGTCGGTTGTATTTGAGAGTAATGGTTATATAATATAAATGTTATGGGAAAGTAGTGGTGTATTTATTTAATGACACAGAGGATGTCCATCTGATTAGTAATTATCAAAATGTGACACTTAATTGTGTAATGTGCGTTTAAGAGGTCGACGGCGTATGGTAGCGTGGTGTTCCTTAAGCTTGATGTTTGGCATTTAAAATGTCTAAGGTTGTCAGCATTATTGAGGTTCGACTATGTGCCTCAGAGCTGTGTGGTGGGAGGAAGTTGGGAAACTCAGAAAGAAGAAGGGATGTGGCCAACTTTAGTCAGATGGTGATTTGATTTTCCACCAATATGTCATAACATCAGCTGTTCACACGGTACAAAAACGAGATGCACACTTTCCTCTGACAGCCCTACACCAACTGTAAGATGAATACTTGGCGCCAACCCCGTCTGCTAAAAAACAAGTACCATTGGCTACGAAAGAGACAACTAACAACTGTCCCTTATCGTAACAAAATCAGAACATCTGTAACGCCCATAAAACTGACACCCAACCCAGATGAGAGGACCTAATGGCATTTTAATCACCATGTCACTCAAATCAGCAGTACAGTATGTGAGACATCCATACCTGTTAAGCATTATTGTTAAATGTACCTCAACTTCTTACAATTATACTTACGCTTCACATCTCCATGATATCCTAAGCAGACATAAATAAAACTAATTATCATATTAAAAAAACTCGAGTTCCCCAAACAGCTGTCACCTCACCATCTGCTTGGAGCTAAGCCCATTAACAAACACATAAAGCACGATGCCTGTACCAATATATCTCAAATATAGGGGTGATTTCTGATATTATTACATCGATTATAACGACAGATACGGCTCCCAAAATCTCATCGATTCGAGCTTTTATCACACCCCACCAACACAACAAGTATGAAACCAATCCATCCAGCCGTTCTTGAGTAATCATATACACAGACAGAGACACATAACAGAAAATATAACCTCCATTCCATGACATTTCATGGAGGTAATTAACGAACAACACCACATGATCTGTGATAAGGGAATATATTATATCCGTTTACGGATCGGGTTTTACTTCTAATCAGTTTTCAGTTGTCAAAATAGTAAAATATTTCTTTTGTTACTGCTCAGTGTTGGACCCCATTGCACAGAAATCTTTAAACGATGTCGACTATCTTTCTCTATCTAGATGGATATCCAGGGGTGTGTGTTGACCCGCCGACCCAAGCCAACACTACCGGACCTGTGTGCGACTGTCCTTATCTGCTGGGGGAGAACTGCACCTACCCATGTTCCCCGGGATATCACGTCATTTCCGGTGATGTCATTGTCAGAACATGCAAGTCAAATGGATCATGGACAGAGACGGATCTTTTCTGCCAAGGTACGTTCGAAATAAAGACAACTAGAAATGACGTGAGACTGAGAGGAATATTTAACAAGAGAACTTAGCTTGACAGCATGTCAAAATCTATAGCCTCTAATTAAAAAAATCATTATCTTCTAACGGTATACTTCCTGAAAATGATGTATTAGTTCCAGAAGGAACAATGTTCCCTCTTCCTAGATTTGAAAAGTCTTGATAATTCCTTGTAGATATTGACGAGTGCTCCACTCTGAATGGTGGTTGTGCCCAGACCTGCACCAACACTGTAGGCAGTTACAACTGTTCCTGTAGTGAAGGGCTGGTACTGGACTGGACTGGACATAACTGTACGGCTGGTAAGACATCTGTTGATATTTTCCTCTTTTACAGGCGCTAGGCCAACATTGGACGCATAACGTTACATTGCTAAACATCACAGGGAAATAATGCACCGGTTCCATTTGTACATTCATTTGATTTAATCATCATAATCTTCAGGTTAAAACTGCATCTTCCTCCACAGGGTGCCCACTGTCCGACTACATCAGATTTAACGGAGTGTGCTACAAGTACTTTTTTGAGCTGAAGACTTACGACGAAGCAAGACAGAGTTGTGCCGAAGACGGTGCTCTGTTAGCCATGCCCAAAGACAATGCGACCGACAATTTTCTCTTCAGTCTGGGAGAGCATGGTAGACGCTGGATTGGGTTGACTGACGTCAGCACCGAAGGCCATTGGGTATTTGAGGACGGCCAAGCACTGACGTCAGACGATTATACCAACTGGAAGCCACGTGAGCCGAATAACAAAGGTGGTGATGAAGACTGCGTGTATGCTGTCTGTTATAGGGACCGCGTCTGGTTTGATGGTCGATGTAGCCTTCAAACCCATTTCATCTGTCAAATGAATCTAGGTATTTATCTTAATCAGAAACGGCACATTTTTAGGACACTTTAAGGCACGAATAAACAGGTCTTAATAATATCTGCCTTTTTGATTATGGGCCTGATTCGTGGTCGTATTTGATTCTTATTTTCATAGTCCGTAACGTTGACCAATATCATCGATTTTTATTTATTGTGTATATCAAATGATTTAAGTGTAACCTCTTATAACACCTCATGAATAGTTGTGGACGGATGCGCGTCATTAAATGGCGGCTGTGAGCAGACCTGTGTCAACACTGGTGGGAGCTACCACTGCCTCTGTGGGGACGGTTACAGATTAGATGCTGATCGCCACAATTGTACTGGTGTGTTACAAAAATGTTTTATTCTGTACCATCAGAAGTATGAGTTTTCTTCTGATCACTAGCATTGGCTTAATTACGAGACACGCTGCTTTTTAGCAGGATTTGACAGGAAACTGTTTTGTTTTAGACATTGACGAGTGTTTGGAGAATCCAACCATCTGCGGCCCCAACGCCGATTGCATCAACGGTCACGGCTACTTCGACTGTGTCTGCTCAACTGGTTACGTCATGGGGGAGGGCGGCTGCCAAGGTCTGTTCTTGTTCTTTGAGAAAAAATTAGATTCTGAATTAGGGTAGACATGACAATGGAAATTAAGTCGCAATTCAATTTCTCAATGTTTCCTGCAAGAAAGAGTGAAGTAAGAAGAGTGCAAGAAGTAACTCACATTGTTTAGTGACTAAAAGTTTACCATTAACCAATTCCTTTTAGATATTGATGAATGCAGCAGTGTAGAGTCAGTGTGTGACTTTAACGCCTTTTGTGCGAACACGGATGGGAGCTACCACTGTGTGTGTCTGGACGGATTTACAGGAGACGGGAACAATTGTCACAGTACGTTTTCTCTTATTTTATTTTGTTGTTGTGTGCTAAAACATACAGGAACTCGTACAGCCATTGCCTTCCAACGCTGTGTAATTTGTCGGTAGCTAAATAAAAAAAAGTTAATGACGAAGATGATAGTTCTTTTTCTTCTTATGGTACTCCTGGTGTCAGAAAGTGGGAAGGGAGTTTTTGCTCAATTCCTAGTCTATCTTTCCTTCTCGCCTTCGTAAAGGATTTTCAACGTCAGCATCAACATCAACAACAACAATACGCACTACAGACCAAACTACATCTCATACAGAAGCGCCTACTGCATCTGTGAAATCAACCGGCTGGTTTCCTCTTACAGACACGGACACATCTACGTCAACTGTGGTATCTACCAGATCAACAGCCATGAAAACGACCTTGCTTCAAGATGTCTTTGGGGGTAAACAATGAAATCAAATTATTTGATAGCATGTGAAATAAAACGATTTACTTGTAATTGTGAACAAATGCACGTGTTTATGTTGAATTGGAATGTTACAAACTCTATGCATACCACCTTGGATGGTATGCATAGATTGTTCCAGTTATGACTTATTTCTACCCGATTATTTTTTCTTAACAGAGATTGACTCAGAAATAACTGAAGAAAGTTCTACCGAACATGTGTCGACTATGCTCACATCCCCAACTCAGACACCAGCTAAGTCAACTCCTCAGCCTCATGTTTTCATGGCCACCCAGGAATCCTCAACACAGACGTCCTTTCTAATGGAGGTAATAGATTTCACACATCGATCTTACAAACTTCCTTCAGTTGTTGTAATTTAGTTGTCGTAATACTTGTATTTGTTAAAGATTTTTCACAACCCGTATCAAAATTTCTTAAACTGCAGGAGGATATACCTGCTCTTATTCAAACTCTTGGTGACAAGGTGAACTACTTCAAAGGGTCGCTGGATGATCATACGGAGCTTCTGAAAGGTTCTTTTTCCTTCCAATCTTTTGATTTAAAAGAAATCAGTTTTCTAAGGTGAATGGTTTAGTTATTTGTAATATTCCGCTTTATCATGTCCGTTATGTTATACGTGACTGACTTCATGTCATATTTAAAACATACAGAAGTGACTTACGCGACATCGTCTGTACTACGAGCTCAGAGCAGTAGCAGGGAGATTGTTGCCATGGGCACCAGTATTGACCTTTTCGTTGGCGTCACTGATGAGGTGAAAGACCTGATAGACGTTGATTCCCCCGACATGTCACCGATAGAACAACTGGAGCAAAAGGAGAAAGAGCAAGAACGTCGTAAGTCTCGGGTAGGTGCCTATTCCTTTTATTCTTGAACTGAACAGGCTTAAAATGCTTCATTGAACATGAGACAATCAAGTGACTTTGTTATCTCCATGAACTGGAATTTCCGATTTGTATATGTTCTTCTGGACTATCTTTATTTTTTTTGTCGCAGGTAATTTTATTAAGTGGGTTTGGATCCCCTAGTGGCTTGCTCTGGAACTGCACGGGCATTTTTGTTAAAAATAGTCCCTGGATAAAGAAACGACGGCTTTCCATGATATTTGGTATGCTGGTAGCTTAGACAGAGATAAACCTCATCCGACCGTATGGGGTCATTTTTGACCCCAGGCCTATATTTTTATCTGTCATAGCAACATTTTTCATTGGAGAAAAATTTCCTTCCATGAATTTGTTTGTATACATGTCTTACAACATCTACCAATTTTTCACCGAGTTTTGTCCATTATTGTATAAGCTATACTTGAAAGTTTGTGTCTGTTTCGGTGGGGTCAAAAATGACCCCAGCCAATTATGAATCATTAATTACATAAATATCAAGACATGTCAATGAAATAACAGGCATTCCTCATCATTGCTATTACAGCAATACGTTACAGTTCCTTAGATGATTAAACACCGAATATTTTGAAAGAAATTTAATATTTTAGTGTAAAACACAGTTTTTCGACATTCTGCATAAATTATGATAATACGCACTAATTACCTTTGCTAATGAAAATGAAAATGTTTCTAATTAATTAAGAAACAATATATGAACAGAATGTGCAGAAGGAACCTATAAGAAAGATCTCTGCGGGAAAATAGACAAGAGTTATTGTATGTGTGTGTTTCAATGGCGGAATATGGTGCATAATTAAGTAATAAATTCGTTACTTTTCACAAATATTGTATTTTTTCTTGTTAAATAGCATTATTATGCTATAAGTATTATTGCAGCATCAAAACCTTTGTTTAGAAATCTATAATTCAAAACATTGTTTAAGTAGGTTGAGTATGGTAGGTTTTCAGAGCAAATGTGGTTTCTCCTCATTTTCTGCATAAATTATGATAATGAGTAATAACTACTGACACCAAAACTTGTTAAAATATTTTTCATAGATTGGTGAAACAGTAAATACATAGAAATGACAAAATAAGCCAGCAGAAATATGTCTATGAGCAAAACAAAATGGGGTCAAAAATGACCCCATACGGTCAGATTCGTCGTAAAAATGTAACGGTCGGATAAGGGTTAAAATGAGATGCAAATTATATAACTTCACACCTAATTTGCATAATCAATGAGGGTATTCAATAATCTCAGTGTTTTTCATTATAGGATATTACTACATGTAACATATGTAATGCATCGCAGGAGGAATATCTATAGATAATCTTTCTTGGGGGTATGAGGTCTACCAACTCTTGTTTTACAATTTAGATAAAGGGTGAAACTCTGCAGTTGCTGGACCTGTTGGAGACGGCAGCACACAAGCTGTTGGAGGAAACATTACCGGGAGGGGAGGATGCACACTTCGAGGCAGACGGTGTGTTCACGGCAGTGAGGAGGGGCATCCCTGATGTTGGGACCGTTCCTATCGATCGGGATATCGGCTTCATCGACCTTACAAAGGAAGATGGCCTTCCTGAGGATGTCAGTATAACGGTAAGATGGTACTCCCAAAACTGGACAGTTGTCTTTCTCCATTCTGTTTGCTTTTAATCCTGTTATAAAGGTACAGTTACGATTAAAATTTACGCGATACTTGTAGCAGCAAGCTTTATGTCTGATTTCTAAAGTTACTTTTTCACAACAAATTTGGCACGTTCGCATAAAGGCTACGATCATTAAAATGACTTGAACCACTTGACTCTTGCAGATTGTGGCGTTTGACGATGATCCTTTCGTGTGGAGTAAAGACGATGCCGAAGTATCCTCAGCTGTAGTCATGATGACAATCGCCAAAGATACCGATGTCCATGGAGGCCAGTCCCACAATTATGCATCACCAAGCCTGCAGTTAAACATCACCGTTGGTCTGAGGTCTTTGATACAGTTTGGGACCACTGATGACACAGAAAAGCAGTATCACGAGACCCTGCCGACATCATACAAGCAGAAACTCGATGATGCAAAGAAATCATTCCCCCTGACCAAGGCTCCCAGCCATGACACCGACATGAAGTATCACGCGATGTACATTGCCGATGGAGGCCAGGTGCCTCTGCTCCAATTCTCAGTCGATGACGTCGACACGGAGCTGCATGTGTACGTCCGGATTCACGACTTCCCAACAGAAGAAGAGTACGACTACACGACAACTGTCAAACCTCCTGACGTCACTGATTATGACGGCTTTGAGATGCCGTACGGCTTAGTTTACTCCAACTTCACCTTTTCATTCGTTCCGGAGATGCGAAACGAACATGGATGGGTCATAGTTGGAGTGAAGGATAAGGGTAAATATAATCTTGTTACAATAAAAATCATGATCCTCACAAGATTTTTGCCCATCATCGTGCTTCTAAATACTAGTATCAACAACCAGATTTCAGCTTTTAGAAGGTTTCCATAAAATGTTTTTTTAATGAAATATTGAGATTACAAATGTGTTGATATTTTCCTATGATTTTTCCATGCTGCTGTAACATCAGGTAGAGACAGACCGGACAGTG
>NW_023365750.1:17334-31090 GCF_000003815.2 Branchiostoma floridae
TAGTTGGCACAGATTGAGAAAGGTTGCAAAGGGTTCCGTTTTTTCTTGTTTTGCTATGCAACAGGGTTTTGACATGTATTTTGGACAAAAATTACTAAATGTCGGATCTATCAATCAATTGTACATGATTTCGGCTACTTTATGGCATTGATACAATGTTATTAAATGAAGTATATCTTTCGAAAATAGATATGAATGAATTATACTAATTTAATGACTTTATCGGCTAAAATCCAAGATGGCGAACCATGTCCCTGATCAAGTATAACAAACTTATTATCCCTTAAAATTCGTAAGTACTTTTTAACAATAAACATTCCAATAAACGTTTTTAGTTTTTGTCGATGCATTTTATGATTGTTTGTGACTTAACCGCTGTACGTACTTTGCAGATTTTTCTGACTGCTTACACAAAGGCAGTCATCATCGGACCTATTGTGTGGTCTGTGACCGCTTGTGCTCGGGGAGTTTTGGGGAAGGATTTATCGGACACAGGGCGTTGTCCAATCGGTGTCCTTAAGAAAAAGAGCAGAGAATATACAGGTTTGTCTTCAAAAGTTTCACGTGTAAGACTATAGTAGACTGCCACTACCCTAGTCCTAGTCAATAAGCGGCTTTGTATTTTTTCACTATCAGAGCATGGGGTATAACATTTTTTTTGTATGATTTATTCAAAAGAAGAACAATTAACTAGATAGAACAACATCTTCAACGTTCTTTTGACAAAATTGAGTCTTTATCTAAAGTATTTCATACAGCTAACGTCATTGGTGTTCTGTATTTCTGATTCAGTTCCCGCTCGGAGGGTTTTACCACCGGTCCCGAGGAAGACCGACCATGACCCGAACTGGACCGAAAGGATGACAACAGGTAGAAACATCCTGGTGCTCCTGGTGTTTCTCCTCATCTTCACTGGAAATGCCTTCTACATCGGGATTCTGGGCTTCGACAGACACGCCTACCATATCAGGACCTCTCTGGAGAACAGCCTGCTATCCGAGTATGAGGAGGTACGGTTGCAAAAACTGCTGTTCTCAAGGTGGCCGGCTAAACAGCAATCCGGGCGATAACAGAGTGGTAGAAATGTTTAGAAAATTGAGCGCCAAATGGCGTTCATTTTACACTATTTTGGTACACAGGCAGTTTAAGGCCTGTGACACCTGTAGATTCTCAGTCGAGCAGTTATATGGCCATAACTTTTGATGTAACCATCTGTTTTCAACAATTTTTGGCCAGTTAACGTAATTCACCCATATTCAAAATATGATGACAAGAAAATTGTGCATCCTCAATATTTTGGGTTTAAAAAACCATTTTTGGGTAAAAAATAGGGATGCTATTAAAATGGGTCTGTGCCCACTATGAAATGATTGTCTAACTGAGTCATATTTTCTGGAGTAATAGATTATATCTCTGTGATATCTAATATGCCTGGGGATCGTGCCGCTATACCTAGGTAAGGCTCAATTTTGGGCCAAAAACAGAATTTTTTGACATTTTTTGGGTATTTTTCGTACAAATATCAATACAGCCACGGAAATCAAAGATATTGCAAGAAGACCCGCTTGATTCCTGAAGGTCTAAGGCTTAATGAACCTAAATCTGCCCAAAACTCGTAATAAAATTGGTGCCCTGATGTGGGCAGGGGCCGACGAAACACTACTTACCCTACAAGAACTGCACCCAAGTAAGACATGTTTGACTGTACGTAACGTTAACGTTAACCGATAGTAAAATATGAATGTTTTATGGCTGTATCTGTTAAATCGCTGTTGTATCAATGCGAAATTTCGCAAGCAGTTAGCCTTATAAGTCATCAGTCAACTGCCATACAATCATTTTGGGCTAGAAATACCGATTTATAGCATTTTTATTTTGCTGTTTCCTTGAAGTATGAGCGCCTCACTGTTTTCCCGCCACTCCACACCCGGGGGGTCGGAACACATGTTCGGACTGTACCACTTGCAGCTCTCGCGGGGGTGCCCTTTTGTTAACCGCTTCTAGTTATGCCGATATTTGATAAATACTAGATCAATATCTTTAGCATTCAACATCAATAAGTCTCAAGAAAAGTAGTTAGTGTGGCCCGTGCATCGTAAGTTCCTGTTTTCGCAGTGTAACATTAGGTACTGACATTGGACCGTTCTAAAAACGCTCCGGCCCGGCGGGGTTACCTGAGGTCACGCAGTGGTTCGAATTTCATGTTCGACCAAAATTGTCACAGGCCTTAAACTGCCTGTGTAAGTTATGGTTGGTTGGTCGGTTGGTTGGTTGGTTTGTCGGCCGTTGGCATAACTGTTAAATCACCGTTATGCATTACACACCTGTGAGTAGCCGGCGATGATGACCTCTTTGACCATGATGGGCAATGACCCTAATTGACGCAGCCGCAGAAGGCTCAAAAAGAGTATTTTAGCCTATTTTCGACTTGTAACAGGAAAATGTAAGAAACATTTCATATTGGTGAGGCAGTGTAGGTTGCAGATGTTCAGGTTCATTAAAAAAAAACTAGGTTTCGGTCCATCTTTTCGGCCTGTGCTGACCCCTAATTTGAAGTAGTCAGTCCCTAAAATGACGTCATGAAAAAGCAAGATGGCGGCAGTTTTGACCGATGGGATATCTTTCGCTGGTCAGAAAGTTTAAAAATTAGACTTTTGGAAACTTGAGAAAGCGGGCTGCTGTGTGGGGTGAGTTCTTATGACCTGGAATGTTCACGGATTAGATTATGACACCCTGAACTTGCTAACTTTTACATTATCGCCTATGCAGATTTCTATTAGTGGTAACTGCTCTGATCTTTGCAAGCATTGACCATCCCAACAATTAGTCATTTATCAGCAAGTTTATATGTCATGATTTAACACTATCTTCTCAGGTCGCCACAGTAGACGACGCCTGGGAGTGGTTGTCGTCTGAACTGATCCCGTCTCTCCACCCAGAGCGGGGGTACAGCGGGCAGAAGCTCAGCTGGCTGGACAAACAGTTTCCGGCTGGAACAAACGCGTTCCGGATCGGTCCTGTTCGCCTGGAGAGAATCACCAAGCATCCAGGTAAAAAGTGTCTTTGGTCCAATGTGGATTAGTTATTCCTCAATCACAGTGAGCAGTTGAGCTTGTCTCAACCATAAAGTTTCTGACTTAGGGAGAGGAGATGTTGTTAATGTTACATATAAACCGAAACCTCTCAGTGGCCTTAGCGTCAAACCTTGATGTGACCTTCTGGTTATGGCTTTCAGCTCGGTGGTCGAGGTTGGTGACCAACGCGAGCGCCTTTCTTTGCGGAATACCCTTCGCCTCTGCCGGGCGTACCTATTGGTGCAACGCACGATATACCGGATAAGATACTGGTCCAACACCTCCAGAAAGAAAGACAGTTCATTCCGGTTGTCTTCGGCTCGCCTCGGGCCGACGGGCCCGGGTGCCCTGAATTTCTGGGGCTTGTACGGATGAACCTCACCGGCACTGACGGATGCCCACGGCCGTTCAGCTCGACCCCTCGCTTTGTTCCGTCGTGAAAACTCCCCGACTTGGGCACCTCTGACCTGCTTCGTGACGGAATACAAGTCAAAATCGTCGCTGTCGTCGCTGTCGACCTCCCCAGCGATATTCTGCCCAACAGTTCCATTCGCCCCGGCCGCCTCGGCTCTCTCAGCCACCGCTGCTTCCTGGAGATACATTTCAATGTCCTCCTCTATCTCTTCGTCGTCCCCGCTTGCCATCTCCTAAAACATACGAACATTCCCCTCCTTATTGGTCCGTGAGCAATCAAATCAACATCCCACAACAGCTCACAGATCAATCGCCCTACCATGAACAATGGACCACGGCTTAACGTCCTGTCCTAAGGACTGCAACCCTTTCCGGTAGCGTGCATGTCGGGTGAACGACACAGCCGGGATCGAACCCACGGCTTCTAGTTCCAGAGGCAAGGCCGCTAACCACTGGACTACGCGCGCTACCTAGGTAGGCAGAGCGACCCACGACATGGTCAGACACCCTGTAGAGCACTTTTTTGAAAAACCACCGAGACACGGTCTCGGGCTTGGTCTCGGCACCGGGAGGCCGAACTAAGGCCGAAAAAAGCGCGCTGCGCCCGCCTGTAGTGGACACGGCGCCCGCTACGAGGTAGTCATCGGCGGCGAGAGGCGCCTCCAACCGCCGCCGACCTCGTTCCGCCGCCATGAGCTGCCGGTCACCCTTATGGCCGACATCCGGTCATGCATCCGATGTAACAAGGCCTGTACAAAGGAACCGTGCCTTGGCGTCACCTCGAGGCTCGGCGGGACCTTCCTGCCACCGCCGCATCGTGCTCGCTCGCATGGCCAGCCCGGGGCTTCCTCTGACACGATTGCAGTCGGGCGGTGCAAAGGTCACACACCGCCCGCCCAAGGCTTCACCGCTGCCCGGTGCAAAGCCCGTTGGACCCGCCAAACAGAGAAAAGTCACCGGGCAAGCCCGTCTTTTCACCGTGCGGAAATCTTGCCCGCTCAGCCACGGTCCCTGTCGACCAGTCCCGGACTGGCCAGCCATCGGCAGGAACCCGTCAGGGTCCGCGGAAGGCTGGCTGACTCCGAACAGGTCAAAAAGCGTCCACTCTCTCAATGTAGATTGAGCGACCTACAACATGGTCAGACACCCGGTAAAGCACTTTTTTGAAAAACGCTCCACGGGGTGGGTGCCGGAGCCTGGTGACCTGATCACCGCTGGCTATCCGGACCCGACCCGGTCGACCCCGACCAAGATCGGAGGAGTCCCCACCGGCGAGCCCGCCTGCCGGGCATTGCCGAGCGGCCTTGCTCGGCGTGCCGGCCACTGCCCCCGCCGGCGTGCCCCCGGGCTCTCCGTCGGCAACGGGCCCGACCAACATTGGAGGAGTTCTTACCGGCGAGCCCGCCTACCGGGCATTACCGAGCGGCCTTGCTCGGCGTGCCGGCCACTGCCCCCGCTGGCGTGCCCCAGGGCTCTCCGTCGGCAACGGGCCCGACCAACATTGGAGGAGTTCTTGCCGGCGAGCCCGCCTGCCGGGCATTACCGAGCGGCCTTGCTCAGCGTGCCGGCCACTGCCCCCGCCGGCGTGCCCCAGGGCTCTCCGTCGGCCTCGGGCCCGACGAACATTGGAGGAGTTCTTGCCGGCGAGCCCGCCTACCGGGCATTACCGAGCGGCCTTGCTCGGCGTGCCGGCCACTGCCCCCGCCGGCGTGTCTCCTCAGGCTTGGTCGGCAACGGGCCCGATCAACATCGGAGGAGTCCTTACCGGCGAGCCCGCCTGCCGGGTATTACCGAGCGGCCTTGCTCGGCGTGCCGGCCACTGCCCCCGCCGGCGTGTCTCTGAGGTCTTGGTCGGCAACGGGCCCGACCAACATTGGAGGAGTCCTTACCGGCGAGGAACGCCTGCCGGGTATTACCGAGCGGCCTTGCTCGGCGTGCCGGCCACTGCCGCCACCGGCGTGCCCCCGCGGTCTTGGTCGGCAACGGGGCCCGACCAACATTGGAGGAGTCTTAGCCGGCGAGCCCGCCTGCCGGGCATTACCGAGCGGCGAGCTCGGGGCGCCGGTCACCGCCCACGCCGGACGTCTGGTCTTCAACAGGCCCGGCCCGCGCACCTACCCCTGCCTTCGTACAGCATCGTAACCCTGTAGTCCCTCCGATCTTCTAATCGGCGGAGACACCCCAGTATCGAGGGGTGCCCCCCTGGACACCCGTGACTCGGGCTCGCAGGGAAGACATTCTACAGAGCACAGTCTCTACCGGGGAGAGCGTCTCCGCCAGGAAGCTGAACACATAGAAAGCCTGTCGTTCGGCACTATCGTTTCCGAGACGTGGAAGGTGCCCTTCGTGGTGAAGGGCGCAAACGAGCGGAAGGGCTGGGGGTCGCTCCGCGAACCGGGACCCGCTGCGATGACCGCCTCACGCCCCCTGAGCATCCCTGCCGGTCGGCCGGACCCGGTTAGACGCAGAGGGGACGGTGACGCCCGCCCTTCTCTTTAAGACCTCGGGGAGTGTAGCATCCGGTCGAGACCGCCGGTGGCTGGCCGGCGGGACCGAGACAGCAGTCCTCCCCTCTGCCCAAAGGAGGCCTTGGACCGCGGGACGCCCGCTCGAAGTCCGACGCTTAAGGTTAGGCCACTCGTCCGCAAGACCGATTGCATTGAGTCAGAGACTGAAACGCCACGCCGGGGTGCCGGGGAAGAGCCGTCTCACCTAGGCCCCGCCGTGAGACTAAACCGCGACCCCATTCCGCGCAAACCCGCGACGCGTCGCCCCTCCGCCAGGATATAGGCGCTCCCATTTTCGCTCGCCCGCCCTAAACTTTTCGCCGGGAGGACCTAACTCCGTCCTCGACCAGGCTACTCGGAGCGGCTCGCTGATTGAGTCTGGGGAACGACGGGCGCTCAATGAAGGCCCCCGACCAACGTTCCAAGGGAGCTGCCGGGTCCCGCCGCCGAGCGGGTCGGCCTGGGCGCTCCTGACTCTCCGCCCGCGCTCGACGTCGTCTTAAGACGGACGACAAGCGATTGACGCGAGAGCACCGTCGGAGCGCCACCTTGTCGAGGCGGTAAGGAAGAGTGGGTCGGGGTGGGAGGCCAGGGGCACCGCCCGCTCCTTGCCACGAGGTGTGCAAAGAGCAACACTAGGAGTGGCGTGCACGTGCTTGTGCGGCCGTCCGTCCGGACGGGCTCGCTTCGTACCCAACGCTCTTCGCAGTCTCTACTGGGGAGTGCCAGCTCGATTGTCCGGGGCGCAAGTCGGACGGCGGAGTTGCGCCGGGCCCGGTCGGGGTCGCGTGGTGAAACAACTCCCCACGGCCCATCCAAGCGAGGCGTCGCCAGTCCGAGAAGCATTCGGGTTCGGACGCGAGAGACACCGCAGGAGGGAACTGCGAAAACCTGAACTTCGGAGGACGAAGCTACACCGATCGCAGCGTGGACACCAGCTTCGACAGACCCCAGCAGCGCGTCACACCACCGCACTACTAAGAGAGCGGCGTTGTGACGCGATTGAAGGTAAAACCAACCCTCGTTTTTCATCTTTGATTTCGCAACGAAAGCTTGTCATTTGCCTCTCGGCACCACCGTTTCAGGGACGTGAGTGTCGCCCTTCATGGTGAAGGGCGCAAACGAGCGGAAGGGCTGGGGGTCGCTCCGCGAACCGGGACCCGCTGCGAAGACCGCCTCACGCCCCCTGAGCATCCCTGCCGGCCGAACCCGGTTAGACGCAGAGGGGACGGTGACGCCCGCCCTTCTCTTTAAGACCTCGGGGAGTTTAGCATCCGGTCGATACCGCCGGTGGCTGGCCGGCGGGACCGAGACAGCAGTCCTCCCCTCTGCCCAAAGGAGGCCTTGGACCGCGGGACGCCCGCTCGAAGTCCGACGCTTAAGGTTAGGTCACTCGTCCGCAAGACCGATTGCATCGAGTCAGAGACCGAAACGCCAAGCCGGGGTGCCGGGGAAGAGCCGTCTCACCTAGGCCCCGCCGTGAGACTAAACCGCGACCCCATTCCGCGCAAACCCGCGACGCGACGCCCCTCCGCCAGGACATAGGTGCCCATTTTCGCTCGCCCGCCCTAAACTTTTCGCCGGGAGGACCTGACTCCGTCCTCGACCAGGCTACTCGGAGCGGCTCGCTGATTGAGTCTGGGGAACGACGGGCGCGCACTCAAGGCGCCCGACCAACGTTCCAAGGGAGCTGCCGGGTCCCGCCGCCGAGCGGGTCGGCCTGGGCGCCCCTGACTCTCCGCCTGCGCTCGCCGCCGTCTTAAGACGGACGACAAGCGATTGACGCGAGAGCACCGTCGGAGCGCCACCTTGTCCAGGCGGTAAGGAAGAGTGGGTCGGGGTGGGAGGCCAGGGGCACCGCCCGCTCCTTGCCACGAGGTGTGTACAAGTAGACACGAGTGTCTACTTTGTATGGTAATGAACCTTCCGCAGGTTCACCTACGGAAACCGTTACGAGTTTTACTTCCCTTAAATGATCAAGTTTGATCGGTTTCTCAGCGATCCTCCCGGCGGTTGCCAAAGAGGGCCGACCTCACAAAACCATTCAATCGGTAGTAACGACGGGCGGTGTGTACAAAGGACAGGGACTTAATCAACGCGTGCTGATGACACGCATCTACTGGGAATACCTCGTTCATGGGAATTAATTCCAATTCCCAGTCCCTATCACGAAGGCGGTTCAGCAGGTTACCCGCACCTTTCGGCGAATGCGAAACACTCGCTGATGCCTTCATTGTAGCGAGCGTGTGGTCCCGGACATGTAAGGGCATCACAGACCGTAATTGCTCCATCTCGTCTTTGGCTAACAGCCAGCTGGTACCTCTAGTTACGGCGAAATCGAGCGGGATCGCCGAACCAGAGCTAGAGCAACCCCCGTCAACAGCCATGCACCACCATCCACAGAATCAAGAAAGAACTCGCAATCTGTCAATCCTTACTGTGTCCGGGCCGGGTGAGTTTCCCCGTGTCGAGTCAAATTAAGCCGCAGGCTCCACTCCTGGTGGTGTCCTTCCGTCAATTCCTTCAAGTTTCAGCTTTGCAACCATACTTCCCCCGGAGCCCGAAAACTCAGGTTTCCCGGGAGCAACCCGTCGGGTCACCGAAGCAACGCCGGCGGATCGCTGGTTGGCATCGTTTATGGTTGTGACTATGGCGGTGTCTTATCGCCTTCGCGCCCACAACTTTCGTTCTTGATCAATGAAAACATTCTTGGCAAATGCTTTCGCAGTGGTTCGTCTTGCGGCGATCCAAGAATTTCACCTCTCCCGCCGCAATACGAATGCCCCCGTCCGTCCCTCTTGATCATTACCTCACGTTCCGAAACCCAACGAAATAGGAACCGAGGCCCTATTCCATTATTCCATGCACCACAATTCAGGCGCCAGGCCTGCTTTGAACACTCTAATTTTTTCAAAGTAAACGCTCCGGTACCTCGAGGCACTCAGTGAAGAGCACCGGGGAGAATCCGGCAGGAAAGGCCGGGGACGAGCAGTGACACGCCTCGCGGCGGACCGCAAGCCCGGTCCCAAGATCCAACTACGAGCTTTTTAACCGCAACAACTTTGATATACGCTATTGGAGCTGGAATTACCGCGGCTGCTGGCACCAGACTTGCCCTCCAATAGATCCTCGTTAAAGGATTTAAAGCGTACCCATTCCAATTACGGGGCCTCGAAAGAGTCCCGTATTGTTATTTTTCGTCACTACCTCCCCGAGTCGGGAGTGGATAATTTGCGCGCCTGCTGCCTTCCTTGGATGTGTTAGCCGTTTCTCAGGCTAACTCTCCGGAACCGAACCCTGATTCCCCGTCACCCGTTGCCACCATGGTAGGCACAGAACCTACCATCGATAGTTGATAGGGCAGACATTCGAATGATCTGTCGCCGGTCCGAAGACCGTGCGATCGGCTGGGTTATCCAGAGTCACCAAAGGACCAGGGCGAACCCCTGGTTGGATCTTGGTCTAAATAAATGCACGCCAAACCGTGAGGTCGGCGCTTCTTCCGCATGTATTAGCTCTAGAATTACCACAGTTATCCATGTAGGATGTGACGATCAAAGGAACCATAACTGATTTACTGAGCCATTCGCAGTTTCACTGGGACAGTTGAACTTGCACGTGCATGGCTTAATCTTTGAGACAAGCATATGACCACTGGCAGGATCAACCAGGTAGCGAGGACGCCCTGGTGGCAAGGCGGGCGGGCGTCACAGTCGCGCCGGGAGACGCTCTAGGCGTCTCGACCGGGACCGCGCCAAGCACCCGAGAACCGCCACCGCCAAAGTCCGTAGCTACAGTAAATTGGGAATGCGCAGCGGTGCCGCAAACCCACGGGAGCCTGAGCGCAGAACTCCCGACCACACCTGACCGTTGCTTCCCTTCAACGCCCGAGCCGTCCCCGCGAGGGAACGGTCCCGCACTCTCACGACCTACGCGTCTGCCGAGCAGACGGACGGCCGGGTCTCGAACTGCCAAGACCGCAAGGCGTACTCGCACGCAGACGGAAGGGGCGAGCCGTCGCCGTTTGGGTCCCTGGTTGACCCGGGCGCTGCCTCCGCGGAGGCCGGCCCCGGCGCTGCTTCCGGACGCCCTCGGCACGGCCGTCCTCGCCCGCAGGAACGGAGGAACGGCCGCCTTCCTAGCCGGTTGTCGACCTCCGGCTGCCCTCGCGGGGAGTGGCAGCCTGGTCGGTGGGGTAGCAAAACGACTGGCGCCTCATAAAGGCAAGTAGGAACGACGGGCGCGCACTCAAGGCGCCCGAACGTGGGGCCCGCGCTTTTTACGGGCCCGACTACGTTCCAAGAGTGGTTCGGTGCGGGCGGACCGCCCGCTCCATACCACGAGCTCACGTTCTTGCTCAACGACAACAAGAACTTGTCTTGCGGCTAAGAATGCAGGCTGTATCACTTCACCTCTCCTGTCTCAAAAACGAGGTGTGCCACAATTAGACACTGTTTGGCAACGCTTGCTCGCACGCAGGTAGAAATGGCGGTGGACCCAGACTCAGCCTCCGCGGAGGAAGTGTCCGAGGTGCTACTTATGGAAACCGCCGACAAGTAGGATGTCGACCTCCGGCTGCCCTCGCTGGGAGTGGCAGCCTGGTCGGCGGGGCAGCAAAACGACTGGCGAGAGAGTGTGCGATCACTCGCCACTCGCTGCCGTTTCCCGAGCCAGTCAAAAAACGACCACTCTCTCAAGGTAGATTGAGCGAGTCACGACATGGTCAGACACCCTGTAGAGCACTTTTTTGAAAAACGCTCCACGGGGTGGGTGTCGGGGCCTGGTGACCTGATCACCGCCGGCTGTCCGGACCCGACCCGGCTCTCGGTCATCAACGGCACCAACCAACATTGGAGGAGTCTCTGCCAGCGAGCCAGCCTGCAGGGCATTACCGAGCGGCCTTGCTCGGCGTGCCGGCCACTGCCCCCGCAGGCAAGGCCCCGCACTCTCGGTCGGCAACGGGCCCGATCAACATTGGAGGAGTCCTTACCGGCGAAGAACGCCTGCCGGGTATTACCGAGCGGCCTTGCTCGGCGTGCCGGCCACTACCCCCGCCGGCGTGTCTCCGCGGTCTTGATCGGCAACGGGCCCGACCAACATTGGAGGAGTTCTTGCCGGCGAGCCCCACCGAGAGGGGTGGGCCTCGGGTGCCGGGTTAAAAGTCCCCCGCCGGCCAAGCAGGCCCGTCTCGGTTACATAGCCAATACTTAATGCATTACGCCATGCCTGCAACACGATCAGGGCCGGTACAGTCCACTCCGGCCCCGTGTGCCGTTACTTCGTCCGCCAGTGCGGTCACATGGACCTACCTGACACGGCAGCATCGTTCTCTCGTGCCTTGACGGCCCGGGAACTCCACCACCGCGATCGAAGTCGGCTGGAGCCGGAGACACAAACCGCCCGCCCACGGCTGACAGCTCGGCCGGTGCAGAGCCCGTTGGCACCGCCGGAGAGGGAAAAGTCACCGGACCATCCCGACTTTTCTCTCCGTGGGCGTGTACCCCGCACACCCACGGTCACTGTCGATCCATCCCGGACTCGACAGCCACCGGCAGAAACCCGTCAGGGTCCTACTACCGCCGTACCATAGCTAATACATGGCCAATACTTAATGTATTACGCCATGCCTGCAACACGGTCAGGGTCGGTACGGTCCACTCCGGCCCCGTGTGCCGTTACTTCGTCTGCCAGTGCGGTCACATGGACCTACCTGACACGGCAGCATCGTTCTCTCGTGCCTTGACGGCCCGGGAACTCCACCACCGCGATCGAAGTCGGCTGGAGCCGGAGACACAAACCGCCCGCCCACGGCTGACAGCTCGGCCGGTGCAGAGCCCGTTGGCACCGCCGGAGAGGGAAAGTCACCGGACATCCCGACTTTTCTCTCCGTGGGCGTGTACCCCGAACACCCACGGGTCACTGTCGATCCATCCCGGACTCGACAGCCACCGGCAGAACCCCGTCAGGGTCCTACTACCGCCGTACCATAGCTAATACGTGCCCAATACTTAATGTATTACGCCATGCCTGCAACACGGTCAGGGTCGGTACAGTCCACTCCGGCCCCGTGTGCCGTTACTTCGTCCGCCAGTGCGGTCACATGGACCTACCTGACACGGCAGCATCGTTCTCTCGTGCCTTGACGGCTCGGGAACTCCACCACCGCGATCGAAGTCGGCTGGAGCCGGAGACACAAACCGCCCGCCCACGGCTGACAGCTCGGCCGGTGCAGAGCCCGTTGGCACCGCCGGAGAGGGAAAAGTCACCGGACCATCCCGACTATTCTCTCCGTGGGCATGTTCCCCGCACACCCACGGTCACTGCCGATCCATCCCGGACTCGACAGCCACCGGCAGAAACCCGTCAGGCTCCGCGGAAAGCCGAGCTAGTCAAAAAACGACCACTCTCTCAAGGTAGATTGAGCGAGCCACGACATGGTCAGACACCCTGTAAAGCACTTTTTTGAAAAATGCTCCACGGGGTGGGTGCCGGGGCCTGGTGACCTGATCACCGCCGGCTGTCCGGACCCGACCCGGTCGACCCCGATCGGCGCCAACCGGCCTTTGGCACCGACACCCGGCCCGCCAAAGCGGTCACTGGGACCTGCCTTACGTGACCGGGGACCTGCCTTACGCAACCGGGGACGGTCACGGGTTTTGCCTCAGCGCAGAGAGGCTAATACATAGCCAATACTTAATGTATTACGCCATGTCTGCAACACGGTCAGAGCCGGTACGGTCCACTCCGGCCCCGTGTGCCGTTACTTCGTCCGCCAGTGCGGTCACATGGACCTACCTGACACGGCAGCATCGTTCTCTCGTGCCTTGACGGCCCGGGAACTCCACCACCGCGATCGAAGTCGGCTGGGGCCGGAGACACAAACCGCCCGCCCACGGCTGACAGCTCGGCCGGTGCAGAGCCCGTTGGCACCGCCGGAGAGGGAAAAGTCACCGGACCATCCCGACTTTTCTCTCCGTGGGCATGTTCCCCGCACACCCACGGTCACTGCCGATCCATCCCGGACTCGACAGCCACCGGCAGAAACCCGTCAGGCTCCGCGGAAAGCCGAGCTAGTCAAAAAACGACCACTCTCTCAAGGTAGATTGAGCGAGCCACGACATGGTCAGACACCCTGTAAAGCACTTTTTTGAAAAATGCTCCACGGGGTGGGTGCCGGGGCCTGGTGACCTGATCACCGCCGGCTGTCCGGACCCGACCCGGTCGACCCCGATCGGCGCCAACCGGCCTTTGGCACCGACACCCGGCCCGCCAAAGCGGTCACTGGGACCTGTCTTACGCGACCGGGGACCTGCCTTACGCGACCGGGAGAGTTTACGGGCTTCTCCTCGGCGCCTGGAGGCCTGGGCATCCGCTAAAGCATGCGTTTCGCCACAGCTCTCGGTCATCAACGGCACCAACCAACATTGGAGGAGTCTCTGCCAGCGAGCCCGCCTGCCGGGCATTACCGAGCGGCCTTGCTCGGCGTGCCGGCCACTGCCCCCGCAGGCGAGTCCCCGCGCTCTCGATCGGCAACGGGCCCGATCAAGATTGGAGGAGTCCTTACCGGTGAGTCCGCCTGCCGGGCATTACCGAGCGACCTTGCTCTGCGTGCCGGCCACTGCCCCCGCCGGCGTGTCTCCGCGGTCTTGATCGGCAACGGGCCCGACCAACATTGGAGGCATACTTAGCACGGCTCTCGCCGCCCGATCTAGAGCCCGTGACGGACATTGCAAGGCTAGCATCGGGTGGGCGACCCCGCTC